>NC_133754.1:23207500-23255000 GCF_036562045.2 Rhinolophus sinicus | reverse complement strand
TTTAAAACTAAGTTAAGTGCAATTTTCAATGTCATTATATGTCAGCCATTACCAGTCCCACCTTGAGGGAATTCCACTCAATATCTATAGTAAATGGCTGCAATTGATGGACTCTTATGAAAATTTTGCCACTCTGTTCTCTTCTAAGTTTGCAAGTACTGGTATGCTTCTCTGCCCTAGTTTCAAATCATAGAATCTTGTTATTGATAAATTAACAGATATCTATCTTCATTTATTTATGTTTTTTTTGTTGTTGTTATTTTTGTGTGTTTTTTTTGTTTTGTTTTTTTGAAGGAAACAGATGGTTTAGGCTTCTTTTCATTTGTGACTATGTTGTAAGATGTTTAGGATACATTTAAAAAATAATGATGACTATATATTTGCAGCCTGTAATTTTGGCAATATTGAATTATTTTATAGACTATATTGTGTAATTTATTTTTGGTAAAAACTACTGCCAGAAAAGAAGAAGATTTTTTTCTTTCTCTCCTTTCCATTTTTTTCCTTTCCTTTCCTTTCCTTTCCTTTCCTTTCCTTTCCTTTCCTTTCCTTTCCTTCCCTTCCCTTCCCTTCCCTTCCCTTCCTCTTTCCTTCCTTCCTTCCTTCCTTCCTTCCTTCCTTCCTTCCTTCCTTCCTTCCTTCCTTCCTTCCTTCCTTCCTCTCTGTCTCTCTCTCTCACTCTCTCTCTCTTTCTCTTTTATAAATTATCATTATTATTATCATTTATAAATAGGATGAAAGAGTGGACTAGACCTGTGTTATTAATTAAGTCTTATAATCAAGGGGGGAATTTTTGAATGTGTGTTGCTTGCATTCTCCTAATCAGTATCTAAAAGAAAATCCAAATCAAGGCAGGTGGGCAATATAAGGGCAATGTATCTCATTACCCACAAAATTTAAATTAGATACTCTATGTATCACTTAGAAAGATATTTGGCACAGGATTATTGGCCCAAGAATTTTGGTTCCCTTTGTCTACTGAGAAACAAATCAGGAATGTATGTCTCTATACATGGACATAAAAGTTTTATGCAAATCAAGATTTTTGGGGGTAGTTTCTTCTGAATTGCAATTCATTCATTTGTTCTTGATTTTGTTTGTTCTATTTTAATCATCTAACCATTTTGACTTTTCATATTGTATCATATTTATTAGGATCCAATTTGATGAAAAACAACAACATTGGATTATTTTTCTATGAAAAACTCTGATAAGGGATGTGTGCTGATTCTAGTGTATCTTCCAAATTTACTCAGAGACAAAGAGCAATACAAGTAAATTTTTCTTTTGTTGCTTTTGAGTATCTAATGGTGAAACTAAGTCCTTCAGATCCCAACATAATCACAATTTATGCTGTATCCCAACTTAAATGCAGTATTCACATTTAGGCAGCAGACAAAAGGAGAGAGAAGTCTATTTCAATGATATTGGAAACAGCTTCTTTTTTACCATTAATTCCTATTACTCAGGGGTCTCCAATCTCTTATTTGATATATATGCTTCATTCTGCTGTGATCCTTGTTATCCTGAGAGCCTTTGTAGGCTTGAAATAATTGCTAATGATACAAATAGCTGTGAGCTTTTAATCCCCTCAAAATACTGACTTATTGTCCAAATTGAATCCTACTTTTGGCTTGAAATAGCTAAAGGTCTAGGCTTTCTTATTAGAGGTAGACTGGCTTATGATTGTTTCTTGTCTCTATGGTGTGTAGTAGGTACAATGAGAAACTCTAAAGTTAGAATTTCGATTAGCGTTTGTATTTCCTCTTTGCAGAAAAATTTCTCTTGGTCCAACATTCAAGTAGGAAACACTCATGAACTGAACACTATCAGTGTTCCAGAATCAGGGCTGTATTTGGAGATGCAATAAACCTACTCAAAAGAGGTATTTATCAAGGAAGAGTGTTAAGAGGAAAGTTCAGAATCATTATAATGATATTATCAAGAATCAGTAGGAAACTATGAACACGTGTATTTCTACCAATTATTTATGGCTAATTATTTAAAGTCTCTACAACCAAATAAATAAATTTACAGCATGTCTGAAATTAACTCAGATAATTAAAGATAGGCTCTATTTTCTCATTGTCATATAACAGGGTTATTTCTGTAGTGATACTTTTTTTATACTTCATGGACAATATTGCAATTTGTACCGAGGAAAATCAGTGGTTCTGCCATAAATGTCAATATGTTTTAAAAATCATATTACACTAAAGGATATTAAATGCTTAAAAATCACCATGGGAAACCGCAAAAATTAATTTTTAGAACCAAAGAGTCAACATAATTAAAATCAATTTCAAGTTATTTATTTTTTTAGATAAAATATGTAATTCTTAACACCATGTAGAACTGTTAATTTGCATAATGAAATAGTAAGATAAGCCATGCCAGGTTTTTTCTGTGTTTGTTTGTTTGTTTGTTTTTTAATATAAATCACTAAGAAAAATTAAGTGAGATGTGTAATTTAAGAGTCAACAGAAAGACATTTTAGGCAACCAGATTTGTACACCTGAACCTATGTGAGTTTACTAACAATTGTCACCCCAATAAACTTTAATTAAACAAAAAATTACTTCCTTAAGTAACCGATATTCAGTATCACCTAAGGAAGCAATATTTCTTTGCTTAAAATAGTGTTAGCTAGTAAATCCCTTGCATCTAGTTGCAAAGCATTCTAAATAAATTTTTTGTGGAATAACTAGATATTATGTTTTTTAAAATAAAATTAATGAACTCCATTATTCACAAATACGTGTACATTAATTTCTACTTACTACTTAAGAAAATATTTCTAAGGAAGCAATATAGTTCATGATTACAGAGTATTATTTCTTCCCTACTTGATGAAAACTGCTATGAAATATAGTAATTTATATTTAACAGAACTTAAAATAGAGACATAGCATTTGCTTTATATGTATTAATAGGGCATGTATGTGTATAAAGAAGGGTTTATGAGATTACTATATAAACAATGATAAAGGTTTTTATTCATGGTGATCATTTAATTAATGGCTTAAAGAATTATTCAAATTTTATCTTAGTCGACATTCTGGAAGTGGATTAGTGAGTTTCCTATATACGATATTGTTTATGGTAGACAAAATAGCCTAATTTATGTAACATACATTTAAATAAAACAAAAACCTACAAGTTATTATGAAGTTCATAGCTCCATAAGGTTTCTAAACAATTTTTTTTCCATCGTAAGAATTATGATGTTATGTAGAATGAGAGGACCATAAAAAAACCTGGATTTTTTGATATGTACGGTAGTATCTGTTTCACTTATTAGTGATAGTGATGGTGATATATGCTTCTGTGATACCCACATATAATATCTGTCCTAAGAATGACATGACCAAAGGCATTTGTAATTATATTTACTTCTGAAAGATTATGGTTTATAGTTAAAACAAAAGAGGCATCCTGTCATTTTCTAAACCCGTTAAATGTGACAGAATCTATTTTTCTGCCAACTTGTGAGGACCAGGCAGAGAGCAAATTTGCTGTGGTCAGCTAAGTGTAACCACTGAGCAGGAAAGTGAATTTAATAATGCATTATTGTTCTTCACTGAAGGTGAACTCTTACAGTGCCTTTGTTATAGCAGACTTTGCCTCTGCTCAGGTTTCCAGATGCTGTGTAGATTACCTGATTAAAATCTCTAATGCATGATAACACATACCAGGTATACTTATATATTAACATAAATGCATTCATTTTAGGGTCATAATACTGAATCTAATTGGAAATATTTTCCAATTATATTGCCTTGTGAACTCATTATAAATAAGCATTTGCTATGCAATACAGAATGACATGGAAGCAGAAATTCATAAAGCTTATCTTATACTGATGGTGAATTTTGTCGCTACTGAAATGAAATTTCTATTATTTTTATGATATAATTAAGAATGTGAATTCAAATCATTTTTATTTTGCATATTTTAAAACAAACTAAAAAATAGAAGAGACTCTTGAAAATTGGTTCAGTTATTTCATAACTACTTTTTCATGTCCTTCATGTTCCCATTCTAAAATCTTTTGCTGCTTTTCCTTATAAATACATTGATTAACTGTAAAACTTTCATAAATTTTTTAGCTCTCATTCATGTGAAAAAAATGCACTGCAAAGAAAAAGAGCCTGGTATAATTTTACTTTTTCCTTTTGGCCCACATTCAATTTGTTGAATGTGGGTAAAATAATATCTTAAAAGAATTAGTTAAAAAGTAATGCAAACTTTATTTAGGAAATCAAAATTCATAGGGAATTTATGTATAGAGAATAATTTTGTAATTGTAAAGTATTATATCGATTGAGGTTCCTATCATTCAAATTTTCAAAGAGCTTATAAAAATATTCCAGGCTGTAGGCTTCTGTTAGACAAACATATTATAGATTCATGGTTTAGGATCAAACAGTTAATTTTAAAGTTATTTCTAAAAGATTTTGCTTTCTTCTACTGAGCCTTTTGAAACAAATATTTCTTGTAATCCATAACTGAAAGAGTGCACACAACCTAATCTCTCGTATCACTGCTGAAATTTGTGATAAAGAGGCAAAGAAAAGCATTTTTCTGAATATTAGGAGCACCCATGAATGTATATCACCATGGGCCGTAGAACATGCAACTTCAAGAGACAAGAGGAAATCAGAAGTTGACCAATAAATAAATAAATAAATAAATCTAACTAAATAAAAATAACAGCTAGACACAGTGGGAAAATGTTTTTATAGAACAGTGAATGAGAAAATGATTTTCACTATTTCTTTCCTCTTAACTGACAGAGCTGTGAGCGTGGCAAAACCATAGCAACTTCAGTTACATTTGCACTTTAACATGTAGCTATTAAACATTTTAATGCTTTTCAATAGATTGCAAAATAAAATATAATCAACTGTGCCATGTTGAGGAAAGATAAATGAATTATAGTCTGATAGTAAACATAAATATCAAATTACTGCCTAAAATAATTTAAACTCTTTAATTACCCTGTTGACAGAGTTAGTCCCTCCATTTAAAAGGAAAGGAAGGATTTGAAAAAAATTAGAGTGCAACAAAAATGCAGTGTTTTACCTAACTCTGAAATCTTGATATAAAAGAAAGAAAGAAATAAAAAGTAAATCTCTGTAGGTAAGTAAGTACCAAACATTTGAAACTGCAGTTCCTCTTAATGAGTCTTTTATAAAACTAAATATACAGCATTGCTTGTACTTCCTAAAAAAATATTTAGAAACTCTTGTAGGTTAATGTCCAGTGCTCTTCTGGGGAGATTCATGTGAAGATTTGAATATTTCAGATTGTTTTTTTTTTTTTTTTAACAGTTGAGGATTTGTTTGTTTTTTTTTGTTTGTTTGTTTGTTTTTTTTTGTTTGTTTTTGTTTTGTTTTGCTTTGCTTTTTTCCCATAGATCTAGTGTTGAAGGAAGCCACCACAGTATCCCAGGACTTCTGGCCCCATCTCCAGGGGTATCTCCTCTGTGTTATATCTGCAGGACATTCATTCTGGACATTTCAGTGCTCTTTAGCCTGCTGTAGGATTTATGGGCTCCTCTGATTGCCTTATGGAATTATATTGTTCTTATTTAATAACATCAGAGAACTAAAGGCTACCATAGTGAGAAATGTATGAACTCTATACCATTCAAATTAAATTACAATGTTCTTTAGTTACTTCAAATAGTAAATCTAGTTTAGAAGTATCTGACTTACTATAGGGATTGTGTGATTCTGTGTAAATGGGGTGTCAGTGTTTTCCTCTTAGTTCACAGTCTCTAACTTAGCTCTTCATAGTCCTTTTCTTTGCTCAGAATATGTCTGTAAGTAGGAAGAGTGTCTAAGGTTTACTTTGCCACTCATGCTTCTTCAGACACTACAAACAACATCACTTTTGCATGAAGTCATTCTCCTTGGAGGAAAACAAACAAAGCACAAACAAACAAAAACTCATACAACTACCCTCAAGCATCACCTTCATAATAAAATTATGAAATTAAAGATGGCCTTAGACATTTTACCTTTCAAGTTCAAATAGTTAGATTTTTAAACTTAGTATTATTTTAATTCCTTCTATTTTCTAGCCTTGAGAAACAATCAATGTGGAATGTCTAAATTCAGTGGCCTAGGGTGGGGCATCTAGCTTTAAAGGTCAAGAAACAATAGTGTAATGTGAGATCCAGTTTATGGGTGATTATATTTGCAAGTCTACAGAAGTAGGAAATGGTTGAACATGCAGAAACTGATATAACTGATGCATAAAACAAGTTAGATAATTTGTAGGTTATATTTAAGTTTATATAGCTCATGTATCTATGATTTCAGTAGAAAGAACTTTATGAAAAAGCAATTATATATATATAAAAGATATGTAATGTATATGTAACATATGTATATATTTATAAAATATATGCATTTTACTTTTCTATATTTTTCTAGAAAATATCAAATGTTTATTGAGCAGTTACAGTAGATCAGGCATCATACCAGACACTGAAGATACAAAAAGGAGCAGGCACCTCAAGAAACACAATTCCTAATAAGGAAAACAAACATGAGACAAAATTAAGTGCTGTGATAAATAATGTAACAACCACAGTATATTCAAGATGGCCTCAAAGAAGGAACGGCTGACTATGAAGGAGACATTGAGGACTTTATCCTATCTCTCTATAGAACTGGACATTGTGATAACATAGACATTTCTGAAATTTCTTCCCTTCTCCCTCCTCCCACTTTGTTCCCAAGGACTATTCATTGAAGTCTGAGGACCAGGCACTGTGCTAACTGCTGGGGGTATGGTGCTGAAGAAGATAAAACAAGGTCCCTGCTCTCAGAATTTGTATTCTTACTATAGATTTCAAAATAATAAACAACTAATAGGGAAACTAACACATGAAGGGATATTAGATGGTGTTTTTTGCTGTGAACAATACAAAAGGGGTAATGTGACAGGAACAGGGTAGGGTATCCTAAGAAGAGATGGTCCCAAGTGGCCTCTCTGGAGTAGCATTTGAACTGACACTTGAATGATGACAAGACAGAGGCAGCCATGGGAAGTTTAGGAGGGTGGAGGGACATTTTAAGCAACAGGACCTGCAAGTACACAGCCCCGAATAAAGCAGAAATGATTCTGACATGAAACCTGGTGGCTGAGGGATAACGATTAGGCAGATGAGCTGGTAAGAAATCATGGAGGGACCAGATCATAGAGGTCTTTGTATTCTGTGATAAGAAGTTTGTATTTTATGAACATCCATTGAGGATTTAAACCAGGGGAATACGATTCTAATTGGCTTTTGTGTGTTGCAAATATATAACATGTACAATGGGGTAGGGAACTAAAATGGAAGGATAAACTAGGTAAGTGGCTATTAAAGAGTGTAGTTGATAAATGATGGTGGCTTGGACAAGGGTGTTGGCAACTAAAGTAGAGAAAAATGGATTGAGTAGAGTGGTGCTGAGTGGATTTGCTAATGGAGAGAAGGATGATAGAAAAAGAAATCAGGGTGTCTCTTGTATTGAGTTATAAACAATCTGTGAAGTCCACCATGGTTAACACTTTTAGCCCACCATGCAGTTTAGTGCCCATGAAGATAAAACACTCAATACATCTGATGAGTAAATGCATACCATAATGTGTAAGCTTGATTTGAGGAATGAAGTTTGTTGCACCATTAAAATAAAGGTAAAATACTTCTATTCATAGACACTTACCAGCAGATGCAATCAAGGCACAGCAAAAATACAACTAGTTATTGGGAAGTATCTTTTCTCTCTCCATTATGTTCTGCTTCCCGGAGCACACTGCCTCCAGGTCAGTAGTACTTCTAAGTACTTACCTTTAGCCTTAGGGATTTGAGAGGAGAGGACATCTCAAGAAACTTCACTGGAGTATGGGGGATATAAGATCATAGTATTCCATGGACCAATCCTTTAGCCAAAGTAGCTCTCCTAGATCATTAGGGATAAAATTGCACTTGAAAAAAACAGTTTTTCCTGCTAAAAATATTTGAAAGCAAGGAGTAAGTTTTATATATACCAGGGTGCCAAAAAAATGTATACAAATAGACACTTTGGTCAACATTGCTCAAGCAGTAGTTTGCCGTAATCAGAAGCGTCTGGCCGCTGATGGTAACCACTTTGAGCACCTCTTATAATTTCAGAAGTCAAACGTGATTGTATTCATCTTTTATCATTATGTATTGAGCATTACGATTTTAATAGTTTTCCTTTCTAAAAATACCTTTTTTGGCACCCTCCGTATATATGAATTTTTAAATGCTTTGAATATTGACATTTCTGAATACATTTATTAATTTTAAAATATGTTATTTCAATTAGACTCAGTTGTACTAGTTCTTTAAGAGATAATAAGTTTTATTAGATCTATATCTGTTAAATTTTTACTAGAAAGCTTAGGTGGATCAAATCAATACGTAACTCTTAATCATTTACTCTTGAAATGAGATTAATGAAACTTCTTTATCAAATAAAATAAATATGAGCATTAGTCATCCAGAGAAATAATACCTTAATGACTATGTTTAACTATTTTCTACACCAATTTTGGGTCAAAATTTTCAGTTGTTATTTCCCAACGAAACTGTCCAACAAACTAAATATGTATTTAAATGCGTATTATCCCTTTAGTCAACTTGGGAGATGATATTAAGCCATCGTTCAAAAAATATTTTTAAATGTCTTAACTTTTTGAATCTTCAGGGTATTTATACAAATATTTTTGGTTATCATGAAATTTCATTAAGTTTTATGTATTTTGGGATATTATCAAAGTATATAAAGTAATGATTGGCAATATTAACTATAATACGGTAAATAAGTGCATGAAGAAGCTAAGCAATACAAGTGTTCATTACAAATGATTTTATGGAAGGTATATTCAGAATCAAAGCACTGACTTGGGGAAAAATGATATTCATCTGATTTAATTTTAATCTTTTGTAATTCACAGAATCAATGAAGGAATTTACCATGTCTGTAAAATAAGGCAAATTTACTGTTACTTTCTATATGAAATTCGTTAAATCTGTCTCAATAATTCATGATCAAAGTTTGAAAATCATTTTCACTCCTTTATTTCTAATTACTTAGTAAAACTTTTCCAAATTTTAATCTACAATCTTAGTAATATATTATTAGGAAGTTCTTAAGCACACTACAAATTATTTGAGAGCTTTAATTTTTGTAAGGAACATTTACATGCTATGTACCCATTATTGTGTCTGCACTGTCTATAATGCCATCAATGTCTAGAAGAAAACTTATTCAAGGTTATTTTACACCAAATTTTAATCAGTATTATGCATTACGTAACTGTCATAATATAATATTAATATACAGATAATAATAAGATTGTTTTCTAAATGTAGTTTTTTCTACATTGCATAATTAACTAAATTACATAAAACATTTTACACGTCCTGCAATAGTTTTAGGTAGCATAGAGATGCTCAGGTGTTAAGTAGCGTTCTGGGAGTGGAGGAGTAGATGCTCTTTTTCCAAGTGATTTTAGCTTGTTGTTCCTCGCCTCTTTTACATGAAAAGAAAATTATCCAGAATGCATCTAGATAATTTACCTAGAGTCTCAGCATCGTTGTTTATATTGGAAACTCATTTAACCTTACCATAGACAGGAACAAAACTAAAAGCACACTATGATTTTACTGAGTCCATTTAGTGAAATTTTAAACTTTTTCAAACCCTTTTTAATGATATATACCATTAAAAATGAATTATAACTTTAATATTTTCATGATATTATATGACAATGGAATTTATAGTTTCTATCACTGTAAATATTACTTCATCTTCAGTCACCCTCTGCCTCCTTTAGCAGTTTTCTGTCTAAGATTTAGAATGGTATTTTATATTTTATTTTAAAATTAAGATGCTGATCCTTCATTTTTTATTTTATTTTTTTTTTATTTCTCTTCCACATGCTGTAATTCTTGACTTGGGGCCCATCAAAATATTATTTACTCCTTTGAAGCTAAAAGATCTGATGTTGATTTTTGGGTTAATTTTGGGCATAAAACTCCAATATAACTCAAGATTTCTTTCATTTTCCTCATGATTTATGTAGATATTATTAAGGTAATAATACTCAATGATTTCAAATCTTCAACAAAGGAAGCACACAGTTAAATTAACAAGGATAATTAGATCTTAAAAACATAATAACTTTTACAAAAGGATTCTGGTCCTCGCTTTGTTGCTATTTATGTTTGTATTTTTCCTTCAATTTATGTGCTCCATGTTTAGTATACCTGTGGCCTATCAAGAAAGTAAATAATGATAAAAATGTAAATCAACATCAAAAACGTTCCCTCCACTGAGAGAACATTTCAAAGATTTCTTTTTATCAGTTGTTCATTTTCTCCTGTCAGATGTGAAAATCTTTTCCTCCCCCTCATATTGCACAGAAATGCAGGTCTACTGATACTGTCTCCTTGTAGCTAAGCTGTGAAGAAGTCAAAATTTCATTTTGTAAAGGCAGTTATCATGAAGAGTGCAGCAGGCCTAGGTTATTGGTCCTTATTTAGCAGATCCAAAGATAAGATGTCTAATTTCCTGACGAAGCTTCTAATGTGTTATGTGAGTCTCTTTCTCTACCACTGGGAGTGGGGTGGGGAGAAAGAGAGAAGGGGTTCTTGTTGAAATGTCTATAAAAATATACAGGCTGATACTCTCTTTCAGTACTCTTTTATTCTGGATACCAATGCATTTTAAAAAATGAGTGAGAGAGAGAGGGAGAGGGGGAGGGACGGAGCGAGAGAACCTACTAAGTACATGACTGTGGAAAATTTCTTAATACTGAATAAAGAGAGAAAGAGAATGTCGAGCTTCTTGTATAAAATGTTGGAAGTGTTAAAAAGACACTTAAAATAATTTTAAGTAGATTATTTAAAATGGCATATTAGAATTTAATAAAGGCTTCAGATAACTGTGGTCAAGTTTTTATAATGATTTCAATATCATAGTGTTTAAGCCTAATTTAAAGCACTGAAAAAAGTAAGCAAATAAGTAATGGGCAAGTTTGGAGTTTTAACAGATTTAAGTTTCACTCTCATATTTCTTTTCATTTTCTCATGGTGATTTTTAGATTTGAAATGAAAAGAATTACATATAAGACTTATTGTACTCCCTTGAAAGCTGAGCTCCAAATGGACTCATGGGGGAAATAGAGGAAAAATTGCTGTAAGGGCAATTAATGGAAAATACAGAATAAAAAAAATCTTGTAAAATATACTTTGAAGAGCCTTTCTGTGACTCACAGTTTCCATTGTATTCTAACCTCTTTAAAAAATGTTATTGATATCACTTCTTTTGTGTGTGTGTGTGTGTATGTGTGTGTGTGGTTTACTGGTACAAGTAGGTAATTCCCAAATATGTTGTTTCTAATAGAATAAAAATATTTCCCAATGGTTCTTGGATTCACTTGTCACTAATTTTTCTGAATATGATGTATCTCATATATAGGCAAATGTCTTATATTTTTGAAATTAGGCATAGCCTTGCATATGTTAACCTGAAAATTCCATTTGACTCATAAAAAAATTAATAAGGAAATATTTGCCTCTATAACTTGCTATCATCACATGTATCCTGATTATTTTAAGATACTAAAGCAAATACAAACTAGAAGAGATAATTAGATCTATTGTTATGGATTAAGAGGGAAGGATTTTTTCCTGAAGCTATTAATATTCTCATTTTTCAATTAATAATGGAGAGGGGAAGGAACGTATTTACTGAATGCCTACTCAATACCCGGAAACTAAGCATATGAACATATTAGATCTTTTGTACTCAGTTCTCCTCAGTATCTCATTCTTCATCAATAGTATATTTTTTTAATAATTTATTTATATTTATACATGCACAATAAATACTACATATTTAATAAGCCCTAAATCCAAAGAAAACTAATTTTTTGTTAAACTAAATACATAACTCTTCCTGAAAAACTAGAGAAACATTCTTCTCTTAATTGATGTCTAAATGTACATATTGAAAAGTGGCCTATTATCTATTATGTAACAAGAGGAAGATACCTACTTAAATTGTAAAACATCTAAACATAATTATTTTTTGTTGATATATATGTATATATATATATAATTTTTTTTTCTTACTCACTTTCCACCTCCTACTGTCTCTGTCTGTTCTCCTCGTCTCATCTTGATCATGAGGGGAGAAAACAAACAAACAAACAAACAAACAAACCTGGAAGTGATAATCTAAAGCCAACTTGGAAATTATCTTTAGAAATTCTTTCAGTTTTCTTTTATTTAAATGGAAATAAAATGAATAGGAAATTACAATTATTTTTATAAATCAAAGATCTGATTTATGTGTTTATCTTTTGACATTTATTTATTCAGTAAATATGTGTTGAATATCAACTATTTGACATACTGTGGTGCCAAGTATTAGTTTCTAATGTTAAGGATTTGATTTTTTTTTTAACTACAAGATGATCAGGAAGTATGATTTGCTTGTTGTCTTTTTCCCTCTATAAAAGAATTAGATATCTGTAAATTACCAAAAGACATGAGACTGAAAATGTATGTCAAGTAGGTAATCTGAAAACAATTGACTGCCTTAAGAAGGGGCTTCAGGCTTACTTCTTCCGCTAGTTTCTCTGCCAACACTTTGTTTCTCCTTTTTCTAAAAAAAAAAAAAAGAAAGAAAAAAAGAAACAAGAAAGATGTAACATCTTTTAAAATTTAAGTAGCTATTTGACTGTGTTCAAATGAATGCAGGTTAACTTTCAGATGTTAATGAAGAAGAGAAATGTTTAAACAATTATTACCGTATAAGTTAGAACATTTAGAGTAAATAACAAAGAGTACACAGAAGCAATGATCAAAACATATTTTTCCCTTCCTCTAAGTGCAGCATGCCCTAGAATTGATATACCAGATAGTACTATGAGACCTTTATTTGTTGTTTCAGTTCCTTCTCTAAGTAGCAAAATAAGTAACCTTAATTTTTCCTCAATGTTCCAAGGCATGTAGATCCAAAAGAGCACTACATGTTTTCAACCATTGTGTTGTGTTGCTCATTCAAACTTTTGCTATTTCATTTTTCCAACTGCACTGTTTAGTTGCTTTGTGTGTATTTCGTGTAGTATGCTTTAATATTATTTAAAAGATCTTTCAAAAAAATATACAACAGTGAAAGTCAACAATATACAAATATTGTTTTTAACTACTACCTAAGCAATTTGACAGAAAATATGTATATATGGAAGTCTTTTTCTTTGAGTATTTTATTCCTCACCCTCAATTTCCATTTTCCAAATTTTACTTATGGTAAGCATATATATTTCTATTTTCAGTTATCTACTATAATGAAGGGTCTCTTTTTAGTTGTATGATCACCAATCCTTAAAGTTCACTAGGTCTGAGAATATATAAGAATGTACATCCTGCCAGTAGTGACATTAATGTGACTATTTTTTAACTATTAATATTAACAGCTACCATTTATAGAACATTTAGTGTGGGACAGTCAGAGTTTTGCACATCATCTCTGAGCCTCACAGTGACTTGCAACATAAATGTTATCCTTCTTTTACAGGTGAGCCTCTGGCAGGTTAAGTTACTTATTCAGGTTGACAAAACTATCCTGCAGGGAAATGGAATCAAGTATTCTGTTTCTAAAAACCTGCTTTTTCCTGAAACAATTGTATTTCTTGAGAAAGGACATACAACGTGGTTTGTGAAATTAACATAACTTGGTGAATATATTATATGAATTCTAAATCCCAGTCTCATCATCAGAATTCATTTTTTTTAATACTTAAAATATTCCTTGGCGTAATCATTGAATTGCTCTAAGCAAGTTGATCATGTTATGTCTGAATGATCTTTATATCTGAACTGAACTACCATATTTTTCTTTCTGTGCTTAATCTCGTTAAAGCGCTTAATTGAAAATGTTGAGTTATTCTTTCTCATGAAATTTTTTTTTTTTACCATTTATAATGCCTAAATGCACAAAGAATTAATGGCAAACCATCTACATTTTAATACTTAAATCATGTTTGCCATAAAATTGGTAGGTCTCATCTTGGCTTATTTGATTAAAGAGCTAAGGGATTCTTTAAAAAGTGTTAACAGATATACCAATGGTAATTGAAAGAATTTTGTCATTTACTTTTATTAGTAACTTCCATTTTCATGTCATTTGTTTTAGTTTTTATTACCTTCTTCGTCCAGAAAAATAACTAAAAGCCAATGTCACTTTTGAAATGGAAAAATTGTTTCAAATCATTGGCAAAGCTTAATGACTTCTGACTGCTGAGATATGTTAATTTAAGCCAGACCAAATGTTCCTCAGCTGCAAATATTTGGTGTTGTTCACTGGGAACTGGCAAGATTTATGAGGGCCCAGTGGCAAAGACTGTGCTCACATGCCTCTCATTGTAATTGTTTCCCGTATTCAATGATGGAGGACGTTAGGAAAGAAAATATCAACTTTTCAGGGAGTAGTCATTTAGACGCAAATAAGATGCTATTTCACTCTGATTTACTATGGCATCCTCATGCCATCTAAGTTATCAAAGCCCTTTCAACTTTTCTACTCTAATTCTGAGAAAATATCATCTCTGACTTTTCAAGGTGCTCTGAATTTGAAAGCGAAAAAAAGGAAATGCTTTGGTCTCAGTAATTTGTAAACTATACGGTGTTTAATGGCAGTTTAAAAGTCTTATTTTATCAGTTATGTGTAATGTGTATATAGCCACTTACATTACTTCTTTTAACATTTTAACCTTTCTACAAATTAGTTGAGTGAGACATTCAATAGTAACCAGAGATATTTTATTCTTTTATATTGATGAATTTATATTAAGTGGATATTACAAATGTAGTTGAAGGTAACTCACAGTCTCAAAAAAAGCGATGGTGTTAAATATATGTGCATAACTATTAAATGGCTGTTAACTGTTTAGCAGTATGAAGGAATGTGTTTTGAAAAATCTCATGAAGACAGCTCATAGATATTAATAACGGATCTAATACCAGATGACTATCATAGTCAAAGTTTAAGCTTTCCATGGTAGAATTGAGCCTTAGGCAGATTCCAACCTGAAAGTAGTCGCTGGCCCCAGAAGACTTCACTGAGAAGACATCATTTTGATTCAAAGGGAAGTCGTAGATGACTGACAAGAATTGCCAACAAAATAGCTTTGTAATACTAGTACAAACCACCACGTTCTTACATAACAGTAAATGTTTATTGTTAGTATTCTTTGTCATAATCATTACACATATTTACATGACCGTGGTAGAACTATATTTCCTTCAAAACTAATACATTTAAAGTTAATCATAATCTAACCTGTATATGCTACTTATTATGTACCAGGCACTAGGGGAAGTACTAACTTGCTTAGTCCTAAAATGACTTTTGGAGACAGGTAATACTATTTTTACCATTTTACAAATTAAGAAACAAAAAATGCATAAAGCACCTACAGTCCATATTTGTGATCTTAAGCTGAATCTGGTATTACTATTCAACTTAGGTCGTCTTTTGGGAAATACAGAACATCAACAATTATTTGCATCTATTACAAGAAAGTGGAACTGCTAATGATGGCAGAAAAGACCTTACATATTTATTCAAATGTTTTATCGTATACTTTGAAATGTTCTCCTTATAAAGACTCAACTAGTAAAATACGTGGTGCTTGAAAAGGACGAATGTATTTGCATTTTTCTTGTGTTTTAGCATGTAATATCACAAAGCTAGCTATGTATTGTTAAAAGGGTCAGCTTCTGCATTATTCCATATTGAACTCCTTAATTATGTATCTCTGTATAATAAAAGGAAAAGTGCTGACAGAATGTAGAAGAAAAATCTAAATTCTTTTCTTGCAATAAATGTGACACAAATTGTATAAAGCAATATTTTTGCCCTTGAAATGTTTAGAAGTATTGACATTCTGTCCACTAAATTGTCAGCTTGTCTTTAAGGTTAGAGCTTCTAAGTTCTTAGCATTTAACAGACTGACATTGATCTCTTGGTTCTTTAAACTTGTGTACCACCAGCAAGCAGGACTTGATTTTGAAGCAGGGCATTTAAAATGTTGCCCTTGATGATGATATCCCATAATTTCCATCTATTATGCTAGGCGTATTGTATTAAATTCCTGACCTTTAATTATGATTCCAAATATACTATCAATCTTAAAGTTTTTGACAAACTCAATATTAGAAAATAGTCTTAGTATTAAGAGACAATTAAGTGGATGATCAAATACAGATTCAGAGCAAAAGAAACTAATTCATTGGTTCTAGTCTGATATATACTTCAGAAACCATTTGTATAAGGATGTTCACAACGCTTCTTATCATTTTAATTTGAGTATATATGCAGTGCTCACATCATCAATAACTTTGCTGTGCTTATGAAAATATTTCCAAGAAAAAAATTAGGCAGACTTTCATTTGTTACCTTTTAAATAAAGTGTGTCAATGAGAGACATAATTTATAGCATTTTAAATAATATTTATTAATTCTTGATAATAACTGGACTTTCCAGGTAATATTTGCACTGTTCCATTAGTTGGTTAAAGAATCATAAGAAATGGCAGTGGGATTTTTTTTTCAAAGATTTCTTTGATTCTCTCTACCCACAGGCTCTGAGCAAGGCAGTAAATAGTCCATTTTTGTTAATGAAGCTTCCCTCATACAGCTGGGATTGTTTAATATTTTACGAGTGTTACTTTGTTTTGCTCTCAACGATCTCAGGCAGTTAAGGATTTATGAATCGTGTTTTTCTCAGCCCATCTGCGGTTTCCTATCTTCCCTGGCCTTGAGAATATGTTTAAATTTATTAAAGCGAAGCAAAGGCTCATTATTTCAAAGGAGAGCCAAAGTGACACAGTGAATTGGTTATTAATGGAAAGGCACTGCCATAGGGCGATTGAAATTTAATGATATCCTACAAGAAAAAAATGAGGGTGTCACTTTCCAAAAAGTCATGCTAAATGCCAGCCTTTTTAAGGTCCTGCCGCTAATTTTATGCCTGCACACAGTAATGTTTTCAAAAGCGTTTAGGAAACACGGACCAGTGACTGTACTGATTATCCTTTTCACCTTCGCGCCTGTTCCAAATGGGTTTGTGCAGTGAGCGATTTAATCTCTAAATATAGGGAACGTTAAAAAAAAATAACATTGCTGTTTTTCACAAGCTAAGGGCCTTTTGCAATCCTCCAGAGATGGACTTGCAAATATGCTATCTCCATATGCTCTCAGTAAGCTCTCAAACTGGCGGATCACCAAAAAAGAAAAAAAAAATCAATCCCTTGATTTTCATTTCTGTCATTCAAAAGATGTTTTGATGTCATAGTCTATAAACTATATTTATCAAAATTCAGATAACATTCCATTTGAGCTACAAAATATGATTTGGGGTAATTTTAAGTTTTCCATATTTAACTTAGGCTCTTTATTGAATTGCAGTGTTGAAGCACCAAAATATCACGTCTTTAACTTGCCCCATTTAATGCAAACCAGAGATACATATCTATTAGCAAGAACACCATGTTGGTAGAGTGAACCATTTCTTTTAGAGTTACTGACTCTGATTTCCTGTATTAATTAAAATATCTATAATTATTTTTTAAAGTTATTTCAAATTCCTCTAGATAAAAAATGTTGATATGATAATATACCAATCATGATTTAAGACATTATATTGTTTTCCATAAGAATTCCTGAAAGCATGCTTTTCTTTTTACAGTTTTTGCTTTATTTGAATTATTCTACCTGTGTAAGAATGGTGGTCTTGATATTTCACCTCTCCATCACTTTGAAACACGTTGTTGACACGAGAAGAGGATTGACCCAGTACATTCCTGAAGAGGACACAGTTTAGATTTAAACTTTTTGTTCAATTAGACTTAAGATTCAGCAGTTTAAGCAATACATTAATTATATGAAGTAAATATGAGCATTTTTAATGCAAGAACAGCAATAGGTCCAGTTTTTATTCATCTTTCCTCACTACTGCTGAAGATAAACAAAAATGTAAATGGTGCATTTGACAGGCACTGTAGTAACATATAATTTTCTCATACTGCATATGGTAATATTAAATTGTCTCGCGGTGCCAAACACACTTTGGAATGTAGAATTGTCTAAGTTCCTTTTCATGTTTTATGGCAAAATAAGTTATTTTATAATTTCTGAAAATAATTTTTAAAAACTAAATTTGCACTTGATTCAAAATTATGTTAAGATTTTATAACTTAAGATCACACATTGGGGAGCTTTTCATTTATTCGAGGTCAGCGTGTGAATCTGAGCAGATGAGAAAAATGTTGAAATCCAAGAGACAGTAATGTGTCCTGTAGGAGAAAAATCACTTGGAAGAGGGTGTCAGGGATCCACATTTTAAGTTTCCCTGGGTCCTTCCTCTCTGTTAGCAGTAAACTTATCATTCTATAATCTTTCTAACAAAGACATAAACACCTCAGCTACATATATTTTGATTGTTTCATGACAGTTTACTGGAGGCTGGGCAATGACAGATTTCTTCATTGTCTTTTTGCCAAAATTTGTCCTTTAAGTCATTTTTGTTGACTGCCCCTTTTAGCAGCTCACCTCACAATGAGAGAGAAGACAATTAATGGGAGGGTGATTTATCACTGCCAAAAACTGTCAAGGACTTCAGTTGTAGCTGGAGAAAAAGCAATTTCACATTATGGCATTTCATTCTGAATACATTGTATTTACAGCTCACAGTTTTATTTTCAGAGCCTATTATCAGGTGAAACAGTTGCATCTGAAATGTTGTTTGTGACATAGGTGACCTGTTAGGATTTGATAAGTATTTACGCCAGAGCACAAGGGGCTCACACATCTGCTGTTGGCAGAAGCAATGGAAAAAAATAACCTGGAAATGAGGCGTTTGATTTTTCTGGTTCCTACACTCGAGCATCTGTTGCTATAATTAAGTGGCATTCAGTAATTGCAGAGCAATGGTGAAATAAACATATGCATTCTTGCCAGCTTTTAGGATTTGGTGTCCTTACAGTAGGAGAGACAAGCAAAGTGACTTCAATAAGAACAAAGGGTTTTGTAGCAAAGTTTTACAATCAACTGTTTGGTAGAAGAAAAACAGAATTTGGGGTCAGAAAACAGTTTCATCAGAAAGTGATAGTACACTGTTTTAGAAGAAGAAAGTCCCTGCAACATTCAATCTTTGGGATGAACTTTTCTTCTCGAAGAATGTCAAAATGGGGTAAACACCATACCTGAGTAAGTTACATCATGGACGAATGAAAGAATAATAAAGAAATATGGTTGTTACTAATCTTAATGGCACTATGCTATGAAAAAGAGATTATAGAGAAATTCGTTTAATAAGCTAAAGAGTCTATGTATTTATTTGGCAAGACATAAGAAATCAGTGTGGTTGCATTGGAGCTTGACTGTGAAAAGCAATATGATGGTTTATTGGGGGCGAAAATAGTGCTCTCATCAAAATAGTTGGAAGCTGATTCTCAAAGGTTGGATGGGGGTGAATGATGGTAAGGGAACCTGAAGCAATTTTTTGAATTACGGTCCACAAGCTTTACCCCTGCTCTCCTAGCACTCCTGAGATTCATATTTCAATGTGAAGGTAACAGTTTGGAAAAGCTCCCAGGATATCTCCCAGGGTGTTTTCATCCCCACTTACTTTGTAGAGAATGTCTTGCCTGTGAAACAAACAATCATTTAATTAGCAACACATGAAAGTCTCCTGCTTATGAATACCATATATATTTACTGAAATTCTTTGGCCAATAGGCTTTATGGTTCATTAGTTATTTAGAACAATCCAGATTCTTCCACACAGTGGAACAATTTGGATTTGGTTGTTATACTGTAGAAGTTTGCAGTTTCCTGGAAATGTCACATGACAAATTCTATTGTGCTATAAATACTTACAAAACAATGACTTTTGAAATGAGAAAAAGTGAACTTCAAGCTCTCTTGAAATCATAGTATTAGCATGTATTTTTAAAGTCTTAACTGGATTTCATTAGCATAAGGACATAAATTGGCTAAATAGAGACTAAACTGAGTGTAAGTGTGAGGCTCTTCCTCTGTAGGCTGTTTGAGAGGGAACTTGAGGTTAAGTGTCGTGTAGAGGCTGATGGCACATGTGATTTGGCATTTTTATCTGATACTTTGGCATCAGGTGATTACTTAACTTTCTGGGTAAAGAAAAGACATGAGGAGTCAACCATGAAGAGATGAAAATGATGGATTATGGCTTCAGAATGTTAAGAAATATTGTGTGTCTGCTTAGAAGACAGCATGTATGAACAACAGTTTCCTTGAGTTTGAAAGATTGAAAGATCATAAGTTACTTTTCTTTTCAAGAGGTGGCTTTAATGTATGTTTAAAATAGGTTTAAAATTTTAAATTTCTATTCAACTTAATATCGAATAGTAATCAGATTAGAGCTATAAACTACATACATTTATAGTTTAATATCTGTATCTATCATTTAATCTATATCTATATCCATATGTATATCCAAGTACTCTTCTCAATACTAGTTATAATACTAATTCAGTACTCACAGCAAATTTGAGGCAGTCGCATTACTATTATTATCCCCATTTTACAGATGAGGATAACAAGGCAGAGTTAAAGATTATGTGGCTAGTAGGTAGCAGGCAGGAAATGAGTCCCACCTGTTTGCCTCCAGAGTCCATTCTCTTGACCATAGTGCCATCAATTTAATATAATAACTAAGATAGATATAATATATGGACCCATAGAGCCTAGAACTTTGAAGAGACATAGCTTAAATGTATATATGCTTTAGAAGTGGGGAATATAGTATGTGAATGTATACATCTATATCTATGAATAATTTTTTTGCCTATATATATGCCTGTCAATTAATGTTCTTACCTAACTCCCTTATTGCTATGATATATTGGAATCAACACTGTTAATATTGATTTTGAATTTCCTTTCTTACTTTCTCCAAATGCATGGATCGCTGTAGTTTTATTTGCTTCCTGATATCAGAGACAAACTTATTGTTAGCACAATTTCCTTTTAAGTCTACTTCCCTTGGATGAACTATTTCTTATAAACCAAGGGTGCCAAAAAAAATGTATGTAAGTGGACACTTTGGACAATGTTCTTAAGCAGTAGTTTGCCGTAATCAGAAGTGTCTGGACGCTGATGGTAACCACTTTGAGCACCTCTTGTAATTGCAGAAGTCAAATGTGATTTGTATGCATCTTTTGTTATCAGTACATACTGAGCATTACAATTTTCATACAGTTTTCCTTTCTTCAAATGTGTGTACAATTTTTTGGCACGCTCTCTCTCTCTATTCCCTGATTTCATATATAATCATTTAACATTGTTGTTCTCTGTATATAGTCCAATCTTTACTTTCTACATATAAACTAGTTATTTTTGTTACAATCAATACTTTTTTCCCCACTATTTTCTTTTTTGGTGTTCACACTAGATTCGTGGAACCCTATTAACTTGTCCTTTTGAACTTATACATCATTTCCTCCTTTAATTTTCCCTCAAATCTTTTTTACATCATCTTCCCTAAATTTTTTTCACAGTTCTGGGGACAAGTGTCAATTTATTCCTATGTTTTCCACCTTGGTGGTCTGAAATTATTGCAATGAACTATTTTACTAAAACCCTATGGATCAAGTTTTTTTCTTCTGTCCCCATGAGGTTGTGTTGTGGTGGTAAGAGCATAGCATTCTCGCATTAATTCTTACAATATTCTTCTGAAATTGGTACCATTTTATCTTCATTCTAATGATGAGAAAATTGAAGTTTAGAGAGGATTAAGAGATTTTTTCGAGACGCAGAGTTTGTGAGTGACATAATCAGGAAGAAACCCAAGTTCGACCTCCTCTAGTGCCTTTTCTCTCTAAAGTGCTACATAAATGCCTTATTTCAATATGTTGCTGATATGCTTTCCTTACACAGAAAAAAATTAGAAAAGACAAGCAATGGTCAAGCAGTAGCAAGATAAATTTGCTTGTTTAGGTATATGTCAATTCCTGTTCAATTGTTTAATCCTGAAAATACACTTATGCCATGTTGGCTAGGACCAAACATTTTAACAATAAATTATCTGAAATATTAGTGGTAAAGTGTTATATAGTCCTCAGATATATTTCTTTTGTCAGTTTTGAATGCAATTAGTATTTCTTTAATTAAAACTTTAAAATGTATTGTTTTGTACTTATGTTACTTCTGGAATAGTTTGTTAAGAAAAATATTAAACTATGAACAGAAATAATATTTACTGAAGTAAAATTACTATAGACAATACAGTATAATGGTCAAAAGTATGAGCTCTAGATTCAAGGAAACTTAGATTCCACTTCTGACTCAGTGGAATCGTGAGTATTTATTAAAATGCTATGGTTATTTAGCTATATTAATCCTTGTTTTCCAAATGTGAAAAAATGAGAATAATAAGAACCTGCTTCAGGGAGAGGCTGTAAGAATACTTGAATAATGTGTACACGTGGATCACTGTTTTTCTTATCATCTTGCATCATCAATCATCTCTGAAACAGGTAGTCACAAATTTACCAACAGGTTATGTTCAAAAAATTCGATTGTGTGTTGTATGAAAGTTGTAACATCCTTTTCCCTCATAGAATAACATCATAAATATAGCTTAGCGCTAACTAAAAGAATACTATTGGCTCATTAGTGATGCTCTATAAATTTGTTATGGATTAAATAGCCTCCCTGTAAAAAACAGAGCTGAACTACTTGAAACAATTATAATAAAAATGTTACTAGTCCTATTGTCTAGAATGGGAATCAGCAAACTTTCTCTATAAAAGGTGAGGTAGGAAATATTTTCAGCTTTCTGGGCCATGTGCTCTCTGTCACAACTATGCTATTACAGTACAAAAGTAGTTACATGTTATATACAAATAAAAAACTTGTGGCTCTATTCCAATAAAACTTTATGGATATTGAAATTTAAATTTCAGGTGTCCCAAAATATTATTCAACTTTTAATTTTACTTTGTTCATCATTTCAAAATGCCCAAACTGTTCTCTGCTCACAGCTATACAAAAATACAAAAAAAAAAAAAAAACACACAAAAAAAAACAGGTGATGGGCTTGATTTGGCCTGCAGTCCATACTTAGCCTACCTCTGATGTGAAATATGATTTTATCTCTTCTGAACATTTCCTCGAATACATTTTACTCAGTAACTTTTGTCAGCCTTTCATCACTCTAAGATCTAAAAGGTTCTGAAAACTGAAAATTGTTTTCCTAAAACTTTTGAAGACACATGGACGAGGACAGAGTGTTGATAACTTGGAACTTGAGTCATCAGACCAGCATTACAGTTCACCAGTGTTCTGCTTTGGTACAAGCCAGTTAAACACTCCAAGCTCAGACTTCTCATTTTGAAAGCAGGGAGAAATAATTTCATACCTGATAATTGCTTTAAGGAACAAATAAAATCATATTTTAATTGATCATAAATTAGGGAACATTGTTGAATTATGAGCTATGAGTACCTCGCTATACGATGGTTTGCAGTATCTACACTGAAAGTTCCGGTGTTAGATTGTTAGGGCTGCCAGAACAACATACCACAGACAGGGTGGTTTAAACGACAGAAATTCATTTTCTCATAATTTCTGGGCGCCAGAAGTTCAAGGTGTTGGTAACTTCAGTTTTTCCTGAAGCCTCTCTCCTTGGATTGCAGACATGCCGCCTTCTCACTGTGTCCTCACGTGGCTTTTCTTCTGGGTGCTGGCATCACAGGTATCCCTTCCTCTTCTTATAAGGACACCAGCCCTCTCGGATTACGATCCCACCCATATAACCTTATTTAACCTTAATTACCTCCTTAAAAGACCTATCTCCAAATATAGCTTTAACATATGGATTTGGGGAGACACAATTCTGTGCATAACAGTCCCATAATAATGATTTAATTGTCCATAAGTAAGTTACCAAGTAAGTTACCAAAGTAAGTTACCAAGCTATAAAGCCCCTTATATATAAGGCACAGTAAAGACTCACAAAGAGCATAAGCAATGCCATAATAAGGATTCCTTTTATAATAGTTTCCTTACTCTAAAAATCTGATATCTGGATTCTTTCAATGTGAGATAAATCTAAATAGATTTATATTACATTGGATTTTTGTTATACTAATTTTTTTTTGCATTTGGTATAGGAAAATAAAGTGCCAAGAAGTAAAATTAATTTGTTTTATAGAGATTGGTTTTTGACCTATAAGTAAGGTTAAAACAGCAAAAGCTTTTAACTCGAGGAAAAATGAGTAGTGATTCAGGACTTCTGGCTGTGTTTATGAAGAAAACTTTTGCCAAGGTATACACCATTGTGATCCCTAATGCCCTCTACTCCTCATTACTTTTCTTCACTGAAGATCAGATTATTTATTTTCTAAATGTTTGTTTGCTATCTATCATGTAGACCTTTTTGTTTGCCTTTACTTGATTAAGTCATGTGTCAAACTCTATTCATGGCATTGCTTTTGGTGGAGTAAAACAGATTGCTTTGGGAATCATCAACCTTGAGGGAATTTACATAGTGCTATTTTGATATTCTACAAAAATATTTAAATCTTGATTGTTCTCGACCACTTCGCCTGTGAATTAGTCTTCAGATATTTCAGAATGTTTCTGTTTTTCATAGACAGATATGTTTCATGTTGATTTGATCCATATGTATTTGGCTTCTATGGAAGATAACATAGTCATGAAAATCTAGAAGTCCTACAAAAAACATAGAATGACAGGTGTTTAATGGATGCACATTTATAATCAAGCCCCTGTTGACAACCATTACTTGAAGAGTCAGTTAGTTAATTTCTAAATTCTCTTAAGCCAGAAAGTGGCAGTTGCATTAATTTTGTCAATAATGTGTAGATTCATGTTATGGGATATAGTTTGCTAAGAATTTAGTGGAGGCCATAGAAGTAATTTTAATTGAGATTTTTACAACCATTTGATAACAGTGTTTTGATCACTATAGTTAGGGCAGGATTCCAACAGTGGCCATAAAATCTGTGACTAATCCACTGAGTCACCCAGTCCCTGTCATATATTGTTTAATGGCCCATGCTGCCAGGAATTATTATCACTTTCTAGTGATAATTTTTGTAGAGAGAAACTTTGTGGACACAACAGATGAATATAAGTTGAAAACTTATGTTTGTAAAGACAGTTAATAAAACATCTCCTCACTGATATATGATAGAGTTTACTCATTTATAATGACTGTTCAGATTCTTACATCATATATATATATATATATATATATATATATATATATATATATGATACTGATGAATATTCTAACTTTCCTTGGTTAATGTTTGCAGGGCACTTACAGATGCTAGAATAATCTCTAATGTTTTTGCTCAATCTGCTCTGGAGATGGATGAAATAAATAGTTTAAACTAATTAATGTAACACCAGCTGTTACAAGTGCTTGGCAGACGTCTCTGCGTTTTGATGGGCAGGGAGCGGCTGTTGTACTTGACTTTATTTTAGTACAATGTTGATCACAGTGTAAGCTGGAATAAATGACAAGCCAAAAGAAGGAACAGAGGATGGTTTCCACGTAGTGCAAAATAAATACCATCTTCCTCTCTACAAATATGTAATGTTTAAAACTGAAGGGCAGAGAGATTGTTGTGCCAGGCGTCATCAAGTCATAAGGCCTTTCATAGCTGTTAGGTTAAACATGCCTGATAATTCTATGCTGCAGATAAAAAGCTGCTAAAATACAGGTATGTGATCTTGGACATTGTCCTTGGTTTTTCCAGAGGACCTACTAGAGTTGCAGGTATGCAGTGTCAGCTAGATGTTTGAAACTCTTTCTGCTAATTAAATGCTTTTGGGAAAAAATAAAAGAGACTATAATCCTCTGGAAAAGATTGGGAACTTATTTTAATTATATTATTTCAGCAAGTAGAAAGAATGTATTGGGTTTTATGGCTTGGTGATTGTGACTGTTATTATTTTTAAGTTTCTATGGGGTACTCTACTCTACTTCTTAAATATCTGATTCCCTCATGAAAAAAAACAAAACAAAAACAAACCAGAACCCTAAACTAGGATCATCCATCGGGATGATTTTCTTGTGAAGAGTTTTATTTGTTATCCTGCAATGGAGAAAAATGCTTGCTTATATCCTGATAGTTTCCATGAGACTTAAGAAGTTTAAGTAGCCTCCTGATTTCTTTTTTAAAGTTGGAGTGCAGAATCGTTGTGCTCTGGCAGAGAAACAGTAGTTGTTATCCCAGTGTGTGCCAGCATTAAGATAGCAGTGTCATTGTACAGATTGTTACCCTGTGAGTTTGTCTAGTAAGTTATTACAACGTAGGCTGAGCAGATGGCAAGTGTGCTCCTGAAAGAATTGATGGATGGGATATGATGTCATCAATGAGATGACAAGGTTCACAAGGTACTTGACCTCCAAGAATAAGTCCTAACTGGTTAGAATTCTAAATGGTGAACTTTGGTGACACTAACTAAATGGGAAATATGTGCAATTTGTATTTCTTTATGGTGGTGTTTACCCCCTTCACTGAACTCCACATAATGGGATTTTGTCCCTGAAGACTCACAGATATTGTTGGAGGGTTGCACCCTGTAACCTTCTGAGGATTTCAAATACAAATCCACACATCTAAACTTTAACAAAATCACAGTGAATGTTATTTATGAAGTCAGGTTCCGAGGTTTCCCTTTTTTATATGTATATATGCAGAAAGAACTTAGTTAAGACATCCCATTAATTTTAACATGTTATCACAAAATAGCAAAATGCTGACTCTGTGAAAATATTCAGTGCATAAAATTAAACTTTTATATTTTCATTAAAATATGTTCTGTATATACAAGCCTAAAATAAGCTGTCAGAGATCCTGATGTTGTCTTTATATTTCAGTTACGACTTTACTTGCACTTACAGGTGACAAACCTAAACACATTAACATTTTTATTTCAATATTATCATTTTGAAATTTCAAATGACTTCAGAATCTATTCCATATCACCTATGTGATCTGATCTCAGAATTTACATTGCCCTGGCAAATGTATTCTGGACAGAGATCTTAACAAGTATGATTATGGATATTGGCACTCAGAGGAAATGTGGGCAAAATCTGATAATAGGATATGTGCATTGTGTGAAATCAAATGAAAAAAAAACACACACAACTATTTACAACAGCTTTGTGGAGAAGGGGTTGACTGATTAAAAGACATGTCCAAGAAGAAACATTTTAGGGGTATTAAGAAGGTACAAAGCATCAAAGCATAAACTCCGTCTTCTGAATATCCTTACATTAGATTTTATACATAAGCTGACAAGAAGTCTAAGGTCTAACAAAAACAAATTACCATAAGTGTGGTGAGCTGTATTGTCATTTTTGTTCATTTTGAATAACTGAGCTGAGGTTATTAACAGTCAAGATGTTTTTTAAAATGATACAAGTATACTTTTATTGAGGAGATGAAAGAAATGTACACGTACAACTGTCTCTAGCCTAAAGAGTATGCATGTTTTTGATGCATATTCTGGAGGGTTGTTGTTAAGTTCTTGGGATAGCAATTTGATTATAAAATATATTATGTCCATATATATTAATACCATCAGGTGTTAAAGGGAAGACATAGAGGTAATATCTATAGCTCAAAAGTTAAAATTATAAAAATAATAACTTTATCAACTGAATGAATTTACAGTTAGATAAATTACCCCATGAAGTTTATTCGTTTGGTAGCTTTATATGAATTTGTAATGGCAGTAGAAAATGCAGAAATATAGTATTTTAATTTATTCCATATTTTATATAAATTCTAGCTGTAAATAAAGTGCTGAGAGTTAATTACTTTAAGTTGACAGCAAAAGTTTAGCCTATAGTTACAAATGTTATAACGATGAATTAATTTTAGAGCAATTACTATGGTAATATAGATTATAATTTAGATTCAGTCTTATCTCTTTGGATATATCAAAGCCTATATGTTTAAACCAGTTCTAAACTTTATAAGCTTATACTCTCATGTGTTAATATTGCCTAGATGATTAGCATAATTAAACAGTATTCTGTCAATGTATATCAAGTGATCAAAAGAGCTTATGAAATTATTTGATAAATTATTCAAATGAATTTGCTATTTTTAATATAAATGAAATAACAGAACCCATATCTCATACCACATTGACACTCAGTATTGATTATATGGCTAAACCATTTTCAGGGGCTGACTTTACTTAATCTGATCTCTTTCTCTGTCTGAGGCAAATAAAATATTAATACAAGGTAAATGAGTGCTCAGTGAACTTGCCATATGGCCCCTGTAGATGACAGAGGGGCCTGGGCAGCCTATGGACTTGCCATATGGGCCTAGAGGGAAATAGTAAGTATTACACAGAGAACAAATCTAACCATATGGACTGGGTGGAGCACTTGAGACTCTAAATACTTCCTTATACTGGGGCATTTTTGCAAAAGAATAAAAACACATAAATAATACATTCTACAAAAACCCTTGAAAGTGGATCAATTGTTTAGATTTAATACAATGCTTTCAAGCAATGTCCAGAGCATATAAATAATCATAGTTTACTTCGAAATGGCAAAGAGGATCATCAATCATTTACCCCTGACATTTTTACATTGCATTTAACATCTGTTCCATAATAGCATAGTACAGTAATATACTTAACATCATATTACACACTGAACCTAAACAAATAAAAATAACACTAAATTAGACTTTCTGAAAGTTTGCCTTGCTTCTACTAATATTTTTGCAAATACTAAATTATCTACTCCTTCCATCACTTGAATTTTTGGTTATTATATAAAGCAGATGACA
Organism: Rhinolophus sinicus; assembly: GCF_036562045.2. NCBI lineage: Eukaryota > Metazoa > Chordata > Mammalia > Chiroptera > Rhinolophidae > Rhinolophus > Rhinolophus sinicus. The sequence goes on along the minus strand of NC_133754.1, from coordinate 23,226,061 downwards.
TTAAGCAAATGGCAAAAGCAATTTTCTTGGTATAATCAAACCTCATTAATTTGGTTTCTGCTAATATGGAATTTATGATAATTCAGTTTGGGCTTGATAAAGTTTACCTTTGTACTAGATATAAAGAAAAGATTTGCTAAGCCAATTATTAGTATAAACAAGATTACAATGAACATGTTTAACCCACTTAAGAGAGCATACTTTTAAAGGATTTTAGCACATTAATTGAATGCAAATATATACTGCTAATAACAAATGAGTCTAATTTAGTCTTTGAAACAGGTCTTGTAGTACCTCCTGTATTTGTTAGCAGATGGTTCCAATTACTGTATATACTTCTAAGTCTGTGCATATTTCTTTTCAGTGTTTTATTCCTTATACTTCTGCTGAATTTTAGCATAGCCATTTCCACTAATTGCTATCTGAGTTTATTTTCCAAAACATCTATGTCTCTGTTTTGTTTTGTTTTGTTTAAATGTTTAATCATTAAAAAAAAAAAAAAAGATTCCCTTTTTAGATTTTCTTTAATGGCATAATGATTCTTCTTAAATTAGGTTTCTGTAATTGAAACAACAAAAAGCATATAAGAATCAATGTAGAAACACAATATTTTGGCAAATGTGGATACATTTGAAATTATTTTTCAAGTTGTTCTGTGTAATTCTTTATGGCCAATTTACACATAAAAAGATTAACATTTCTTTATACAGGATTTTGATATGTTAAGGATCTGACAACAATAGATTGAATTTACACTTTCTGATCTATGAAGAGTTCATCAGAGAACATTATCCAAATCTTTAGATTGCATTGGTTTACGAGACCAAATATTTATGTTTCCTGACAACTCAAGGGTCTTCACTCAGTCCTCATAGTTGGCATTTGACTTTGTCCTCTCTGTTTCGGTATTTTTCTTTATGTGACTTTTCCTCCTGTCTTTCTAGAGACCAGAGCTTCTCCCTCTGTTCCACTAACTTTTCTCCTTCTGTATAATGGATGCTTGTTAATTCATGCAAGTAAAACTCACAGAAAATCATAGTGTTCCAAATTCAAAGAACCTGTAGATATGAGGAACATGACACAGAGAGGCTAGACAGTAGTTGCAATGCCAAAACAGATGGGTGGCAAGAAAGTTCTGGCAGGTAGTAGGTAGCCAATGAATGCCTATGGGCCATAGGCAAAAGTGATATATGGAAAACAAAACAAAACAAACAACAACAACAAAAAGATATGCATTGGAGAACACCTCATCATGAAGAATTTGATTCTGGATTGGATTTCCAAAAACAGAAATGCTGAGATGGGAAAGATAAGAATTATAGGCAAAGGGAAACCAAGATATTGAACATGGATCCAAGACACAAGTTCTGGCATGGGATGGGCCCCTGTTATAATATTAGGAATAAACTCTGCAGGGAAACAAGGCAGGTATGCAATTACTAGCAGCAGGGCCTGAGGCCAGAGCAGCTCAGTAAACACAAATTGACATTGAGTTTTTGTTTTATTTCTGAGCTTGATATGTCTTATAAAACTCCTTGTGCTGATAACAAAGATTAGTTTCAATAATTGCTGACTGTTGAATCTCTAGTTAAGGACTAAATGGCTTGTACATGGAGTCAAGGGGAAGAAGAAAAGGTAATTATTACAATTCTAGGTTTGTATCTATAAGGAGCCAGCAAAGTTTTTCCTTTTCTTCTGTTCTATTTTCAGTTTCTTAATCTTTTTCTTATTTAGAAAGCAAGTAAGAATTCTTGGCTCAGAATATTTGGTAAGTAATATAAATCTTTATTTCAACAGATACATAATCAAGCATTTACAGTCCCCTGTACCTTGCTACATCCTAGAGGGTTTTCTTTCCAATTTCTTTAGTTTAGTTAATGCCACTGCTTTTTCCTGGCTCTCAAGCACACAAACTAAGACTTCCATTTCTTCCTTGTTTTATAGTTTAGATACCAATTCCGGTGAATTTCTTGCCAGTAGTTCTAGAACTGGAGTGTCTAACTAGTTAATAACAAGATTTTAAATAGAAGGTTTCTAAATGGACTGCCACCACTATACCTGCATTTCTTCTGTACTCACATGATCTCATTGCCCACTCATGATTTACTAGAATTCTCATTGAAGCAAGGATTGGGGCTGGTAATTGTCCTTTCTCATTGTTCCCTGTTACTGTTAGCATCATTCCTACAAGAACACCGTAGGATTTAGAACCAGATAAGTTAATGTGGTAGGAAAAACACTAAATGCTGAAATGAAATAAATGTGATTTCAAATTCTGGTTCTGTCCTTGACTAACTGTGTGACATTAGGAAAATGACTCAATCTCTTTAAGATTATGTTTATTTCATGGTGATTAAAGAAACTCTTACATTTTGTAGGACTCATATAAAATAATGCATTCAAAGGTCTAGTACATACATAAAATAATTTTACTGCAACATTCTGTACAATAGCAAACATTTTCAAACTAGCTTAATGCTGTGATGGAGGAATGAATAGATAAAATGTAGCATAGTTGTATAACATATTCCATACAGCAATTCAAATGAATAAATAGATCTATATGAACCAACTTAGATAAGTCTCAAAAACATAATAAAATTTAGAAAAAGATGTTAATAGTATGATGTCATTTAGGTAAATTTAACCCAAAATATGTTAAATGTTTACACTTGGTTAATCACACAAATATGGATATAGCTATATCAATATATCTTTATATCAGCTATAGATATATGAACTAGAATGAAATACTAAAAATTCATCATTTTAGTTGACTGAGAAGAAAGGGAATGGAATGGGACTGAGATTAACAAGATGATAGAAGGAGCAGCTGTGGAACTGGGTAATTAAGTGTTCTTTTTTGGGGACGTGTGGATTTCAAGATGCCTATTAGATATCCCAGTGGAGATGTGAGTCCAGAGATGAGGGCAGTTCAAGCAAAAGGTCTGAGCTAAAGATATAAATTTTGGAGCTATCAGCATATAGATGGTATTTAAAGGCATGGGTCTAAATGAGATCATGAGAGAGTGAGTATAGCAATGAAGAAGGTCAGAGGGTACTCTGTCAGGTTTAGAGTATGAAAGATTAGATAAAAAAGAAAAGTAATAAAGATATTAAGAAGAAGCAGTCGTTGAGATTTTCGGTGGAGAAGAGAGCATAGTGTCTTGGGAATTAAGTGAAGAAAGCATTTCAAGAATGGAAGAGTGAGCAAAATGTCAAGGGCTGCCCATAATCAAGTATGGGGTGGTCTGAGAATTGACTATCAGATTTGGCAATATGGATGGCACAGTTGATTTTGATAAATAGTAATTTTATTAGGTAGGAATAAAAAACCATTGAATTGACTAGGCTCAAGATTAAATTATGGTGAGCAGATAAGTTTACAGAGAGTAGATAACTCTAAAGCAGAGAGAAGAAAAACTGGAAAAGTAATTGGAGGGAAGGTTGGTATCAAGAAAAATTTTTTTTAGATTAGAAGGGGTACATTACAAAATGGTATATACAATTACAATTATTAACTACAAAGTGGAAGTCTATAAAAAGAGGGCACAATTACAGGAGTGATATCCTTACTCTTTAGTAAATTTGTGGCAGAGAAGATAATGACTTACTCCATATCATCATTAATTTTTGGAAAAGCTGGATCTAGAATCCAGATTGAAAAGTTTAGAGAAAATATAATGTAACTCTTCCGCCCAAAATTTGAAACTCCATATTTGAGATGGAGATGAACGCAAACTGCTTAAGTAGTCAAGTAATGATACAATTTTTTAGCACCTTCTCTCTTGAGTATATGCGGCCTGCATCCAAAGTGATACAAAGAAGTATAAGAAATTATTCTTTTGTTTTCATTATCTTTTTATAAGAAAATATAAATAGTGAAAATAAGCATCATGAGAGCCCAACATAGATGAGTAGATGGGAAGAAAATTCTTGGGTATTCTATAGGAATTCAGATCACATGAATTATGTTCTAAGATATCTGGACTAAATTTACAGCTGAATTTGCTGTCTTACAGATAAGTGATCGATGAATAAAATAGGCTAATGCAGTTCTGATTTTTTTTTTTTAAGTGTATAGAGGCACATTTCACAGACAGTGTAAGAAGCACCTTGGTAATGATCCCAAGAAAGATTCTAAAATAATTCTTTTGAAGAATTTCTTAGAAAACAGGACAGTAATCCCTAGGACTTACATGGGCTCACCAGGAAAACATTCTTGCAATCTAGTCTCACTTATTTGCCTCTCACAGAATGAAGAGATTGCAGTGAAGATTTATAGATACTTTTTTTTTATTGTTTAATTTTTAACAATAAATGGATGATAGAGGAAAGTGTATTTACCTTTGAAGGACTATATCTAAAGTACAGGGAACAATTGGAACCTTGATTGAAGATTTGAGACAATAAATTACCTTGTTGTCAAAAATTATTTCTTCTCATAAATTAAGTTTTCAGATATGCCATATGGCTTATATTCTGATTTTTCTTCATTCTGAACTTGGATTCCTCCTCCTCTAGGAAGTCCAAGAATGAACTAAATATGCTTACTTGCCCTGATATTCTTATGTTCTTATCTTTGTTAGAGTGCATACCATACTATATTAAATTTGCTATTCTTCCACAAATATTTCTAGACAGACTATTAATTTGGCTGAATTGCCAAATTAATCAATTGACAAAATACAATGTATTCGTATTTCTGGGTGGATTTGGTTTCCTAAAATGTCTCTGATTAAATTTATGACTAAATTTAACAGTTGTGAAAATAATTTTGAAAATAATTTAAGGAAGTAACTTCCTTAAGAATATCATGACATTTTTTGAAGCTATTTTTATGCTAAGCACTGTATTCAAATCTCTGTGGGGAATTTGTATACTATAAAATAAAGGTTAGAAAATAGATTTTAGGATAGGTTATAAGAGAAACACTGAGGGTACTATCTTTATGATGATTCCCAACTAAAAGGAAGAGATGCCAATATAAATTCTCCCTGTACTAACTGTCCTGGGCCAAGGTAGGTGAGGGACATATCAGGATCTCTAGAACTGTGTATGAGTGTAAAAATGCATATAAATATAATATTTTTACTAATTTTTTGTTATGGTATTTATTTAATTTATCTAATGTAAAATAATATTAAAGGGCAATGAATTTTCCATGTTTATCAAGAGTGCAGGAGTAAATCCTGCATGTTTGGTTTGCTTGTTCAAATATGCATTTTCAAATAAAGTTGAATAGTTTAATTGTTTTCAAATTTTCACTCAGTATTAAGTCATTTATGAAATCATCTTTATGCTATTCATAATTTGTTTATCTTAAAGTATATGGTCTGATATAGAAAGCAATGGTAAATCTTCCTAGGTTCTACCTGGTTCTTCCATTCTTGTGAAATCTTACTATACAGGGAAAAGGAATACGTAATGAAAGATAATTTATTATGTTAGATGATAAATTTATTTGTGTAAAGCATTTGGTGATTGTTTTTAAAGTAACTTAATAATCTAAACACAGAGTAGGTATTGGTTGACTAAAGATACAAGAATTCCACATGCCTGTATTCCAATGTAGGTGCATATGTACCAATGTACTTATATAACTATGTGTGTCTGTGTACACAGTCATTTGTATATACACAAACATATGTGTGTTATACTTTTCTTTGAATTTTTCTTCAAATACATTAACTCATATGGTTATTTTATCTATAGTGATATAATTGATCTAACAGATGTGTTTTTCAGAAATATAACACATTAAAAAATAGAAACAAGAATTTTATAAATCTGGCAATGTCATCTTTTCTCTTTGCTACAAAGAACAAGTGGTTATACATTGGAAATCAATTTTTAAAAACTTATATATAGTGAAAGTCCAGGAATTTGCATTATGTTTTTCTGTTCTGAGGGTTGCAAAATAGCAGCTGTGCTGTTCAAGAATCCCCCTCTTGCCAAGAGAATAATGCTGACAATGACATAAACATACACTCTTAACTTTTTATATTTCCCTAATCCTAAAAATTAGTGCTTTCCTTTGCATTTTTATATGACTATATAAGAATGCAGTTAGTTTTCAAGGAAGAAGACATAGAATCTCAATAGGTAAAAAGCATATAAAGGCCATTTAGTTTAACCTCCTATCAATTTCTAGTTTTTATAATGTTCCTGACAGGATGCTTATCAAGCTTTGTATGGATATTCTCTGCTGCGACAAATCTATGACTGCCAAGAGCAGCCAACAGCACTTCTAGAGAGATGAATCAAATCTTACTGTTTTCTACACACACTCGTTAGCCCCTTTTCTGCACTGGGTAGTAACATGTATACTTAATTAAGTTTTAAAAATAGAGATTTTAAAAATTAGAATTTTAAATATCATAAATATTTTTTATATGCTGGATTCACATTTATAAACAGGCAACCCAAGCTGAAAGCATTTCTTATTATATACCTTCTCATTCAGTCAAACTTAACTAATTTAAAAAGTAAACTAACCTCAACTAAAATTTATCTTGATTAGTAAGAACAAAGGACTTAACTAATTAAGTAGTTTGGGCAATACATTGCATCATATATTCAACCAATCAATAATAAGAATATATCATGTGCCAGACATTGAGGTTACACAGGTGAATAAGATGGACATGTGAATGGCTCTTTCCCTCACAGCTTTTCATGTTAAACACAGCTAAGGAACAAATCTGTAAAGAAATGTGTCTGATGATAATTTTCAGTGAATTTGATCATTTGACATAGTCCTGGTAAAGTGTAATTGGTTTTTATGGATAGGAGGGTAAAGATGAATGTTTCAAGCCAGTGAAGCTGAAGGTGTCACCTCAGGAGACTTTTCAGATTCACATGCCATAGTTCTGGTGTCAAGACACTGTGGTAAGGAAAGTTGGGAGTGTAGGGACCTATTATATCATGCCTGTGTCTTGGAAGGAGTCATTATGCTTTGTAAATTATCAGACTTACACAGTTTAATTTATTGAGACCAACAAGCTCAGGGCAGTGTCCCAGCAGCCTGGTGCATGATAGCTCTTCTGAACAGAGTAGTAATCAAAACTGTGGGAGCTCCCATACAGCACAATGATGGAATCGGGAGGAGTGAGGTGTGAAACCAAGAAAGGGTGATTTAGTAACCTAAATAAAGTTCTTCTGGTGGAAAGTGAGGCAAGTTCATGGCTAGGATTACACAGTGAGGAGATTGAGAAGTTAAATTAGAACAAGTACAGAAGACAATTTGTGGCGATACCCAGAGTTTAATTGTGGCTGATATATGGGTAAGGCTTGAAACCTGCTTCTTCTGAAGTGGATCTCTTAGACAATAATCTTTGGTTTTAAGAATCTTTAAGTAGGCCTTGCTCTTTTACCTCATGGAATACATTGTATGTCAATTAAAAAGTGATGCTTCCATGGTTAAATATTTTTCACAAGGAGAATGTAGACCTTGCTAGTATGGTTGGCATTTGGTAAAGATGCAGAGTAGGGACATTTGCAGGAAGAGAAGTGTGGACTATTTAGGGTTAGTGGATATTAAGTGTCGGTTATAATTGTGGTTGGAATTCTCTAGTCCCATATGCAGATAATTTGGAATTTCAGTTCTAAGATGGATATCTTTGCTTCAATAATAAATAATCATAAGTATGTATGGAAGTAATAAATTTGGGAAATCTTGGTTGCTTAGGTTGACTATTAGCTGGGTTTTAAAGAGTAAGTTAAGCCTTGTTTAAGAACAAGGGGTAAAATAGTAATGTCTAAGTTTTCTTCTACTTTGAAATAAAATAATTATAAAATGATATTCTTTATTTGGAGTATAAGTTTCTTATACACATTTGAACACATCTGTCCAATACATTTTTTAAACGTTTATAGAAAATATATATTTTACCCCGTTGGGTGTTTAAGGGTCATCGGCTCTGGAGCAAGGCTAATCAGGTTTGAATTTGGCTCCTCTCCTTACTAGCCCAGTTTTCTTAGCAAGTTAACTACATTAGTTTACCTCTTTCTACTCATGTGTAAAATGAGTATATTACTAATCACAATCTAATAGAATTGTTTTGAGGATTAAATGAGTTAATGGATGCAAAGTGCTTAGAGCATTGCTTTTGAACACATAGAAAGCACTCAATATATGCTACTTATTTTGATAATGATAATGATGATAATCATATACCAGTGCCTCTGACTTTTTGAAAGAAGAATGAGTTAATGGCATTTTACTGGGTAACATTGTTTTTATGTGAAAAACATTTTATTATAGAAAATTTCAAACACACATAAAATTAGAAAAAGTTACTGCCCCTCTCCTGTATATCTATCAGTGATTCACCTGTAACAATGATCATCTCAAGCTCACCCTTCTGTCATGAGTCTCCCCATTCATTCATTCCTCCTCCTCAGATTATTTTGAAGCCAATCCAAAACATTTTATTTAATCTGTAAATATTTTTTCTTTGTTTGTTTTCAGTGTGTATCTCTTAAAGATAAGGAGTCTTTCCCTTAAATCACAATCATTTTACCATTTATCACTCCTAGAACTTCCTTAGTATTTATTAAATATCCTTCCAGGTTTCACATTTCTCCAAAGGTCATACATGTATGTATATTTGTAGGTATATGTATCCTCAGAATCCTTCAAAATGTTCTTGCCCTGTATTTTCTCTGAACTGACAGTAACTTTTAATGAAGAAAAGAAATGAGAATTTGCAGACTTGGCTTTGAAAAACATTGGGTCAACCACTTTTGGGCTTGTTTCATCTGAAAAAAATGAAGAGTTTATACCAAATGATTTCCAAGATATTTCACACTTTTTATAATTCGATGATAATTTTAGTCTAAAACCCATATGCAAATCAGAGATTAAATAGTCTACAATGCCAAAATTCTTTCATATTTCAGGGGAATAATTTGGGAATTGTGCTGTTTTATTCATTTAGCAATAAGATTCATTTTCAGTTTGGAGACTTATAAATGAATTAGAGCTGTGCAGAGGTGACAAGAAGAGACCAGGATATCAAACTATGGCACCCTATGAGGATGCCCAGTGTTTCTCCTCATTTTCTCTTTCCTTCCAAAGGAATATTAATTCGAAAAGTCCTTAGATTTATGTGACAACTCCTTTCCCCTGCCCCCCGAAAATTCTCAAAGCACATTTCAGAAACTCATTTTTGGCAGATGTAAATTTAAGTAAATTGGCCAAGGTCGCAGCACAATAAGGGCAGAGTTATCAAGGGAATGCAGTTTCCTGCTTTTTTCACCATCCATGAAATTAGAGTAACTCCACCCCTTAAAATGAAAAGGTCTCCTTTTTTTTTTTCTCTGAAATTATAAACTGTGATTTGGAATTGTTTTTTACCATTAACTCAGGCTCTCAAAAGTGGTCTTTAAGGACTATGAAATGTTTGTGTGTGCATTATTTCAATGACTATTACTGCATATATTACAACCTATACAATTTGCTCAAAAGGAGAGTGCATTTTTTTTTTTTTGAGCTGAACCATCAGATTTTTTTTTTTCATGCAGCATGCTATGATGAAGAAGCTATCTGTAGGAACAAAACTAGTTCACTTTCCATGGGCAAGCACAGACTGTAAAGTAGATTATTAAAGTACACAGAAATAGAAAATTAGATCAGAAGTAATGTTTTACTGTGAGGTCTTCTTTGGGCCTTATAAAATAAGAAAGAACTAACCTTGTTCTATTTTTGAGTCCTGAAAAAAAAAAAAAATCCCTCATAGCAGGCATATCACCTTTAATTAGGTTTCTGCTTTTGGGAAGCATTTTACCAGCCCCCTTTCATTTATTTTTAATGATGTTATCACTAACAGGCAAACAGTCCCTTAATAAAACAAAAACAGTTTCTATATAAAGCCTGGTGTACATGTCCTGAGTCAGTCCTCTAAAAACAAACGTTATGATTGTTTCCGTTGCGCTCTTGCAACCCTTAATGGCCCTACTGTGCAGATATGCAAAACATCAACGTAGGAAATATAACCACGTCTGTTATGCAGCTTTCAGTAAATGCTTTCCCATATTCGCTTGCAGTATCAGCAGTGAAGTTAAACTACAGGGTCATGAAAAAGACAGAAATTAAGTGGTCCTTTTCAGCCTAAGCCACACCAACTCTTTCATAAACACTTATGACTTAAGAAACGAGCAGGGGTGAAAGCCACCCCAAATGTTTAAAAGATAAGTCCGTGTGTGTGTGTGTGTGTGTGTGTGTGTGTGTGTTTAATGTTTTGTGCCATTCCCTTTTTGCCAAGAAATTTCAAGTGGTGGAAGGGAAAAAAAACATCTATTCACAGATAGTCTGTGTGCTTTAGTTCCATCTTCTCAGTTGCTGAATACAGTGATGAGTTTGCTGTCAAGGCCAAGTTTGGAAATATTAATATACAGCTTAATTTAGAGTTTCCTCCACACATAGATTTTTGAAATATAAATGTAAACTAGCCAGAAATTAAACACTGTTTTTTGAGAGTAATGGTACAAAATAGGCTTTCCTTTTACAAATACAAAGTTTAGGGTCCCTGTTTTCCTTGAGCTATTAATCCTGCATGGTTTCCTCATAGAACCCCTTATCTCCCCGTTTAAAATTTTTCGAATATCCAATGGCCATTTCAAATACATCTTGCCATGAAGATTTTATTTGTCTTCTTCTCTCTCCTCTCAACTTCCATGGTCTAAATATAATCTCTCCTTTTTCTAAATAACCACTGGGAGCTATTTGAATCAATCTTTTGGCATATAACATTATTGAAATTATAAATGCAAGCACTTTTAAAATCTTCTTCCTAGAGCTTCCTCCTAACCCAAGATAATGTCTATGAAATTGCCTTATAATCAATAGTGTGGTTTTCCAATAGAAAATATTTTTAGTTTTGCTATCATGAATGTGATGTGACCTCAGCGTAAGCAGAGACTACTGATCCTTCTCATTTCTGCATTTTTCACTTTTCCAGCGTTTGCCTCTCCTCATCTCATTCACATATTCTTTCAGTAGACATTATTACATACTTACTGTGTGTTAAGGCACTGAGACTATTTCTTCTTATAAGGCGTGGTCCCTAACTTTTGTCATCATCTCAAAGGTGAACTACCCCAAGGTTAGCAACCACTGATAAAGGTGAAAGCTGTGTATGTGTGTAATAAATACTTTATACATTAAATTAGGCAGAACTCTTTGAGTTTGGTGTATCTTTGAGCACACTTCCAACATCCTGCCAAACGGGCACTTACAATGATCTCCTTTCCATATTAAATCTTTTCTTCATTCACCCTAACTCAAAATTCAAAGTTCTAATATTGCTTCAAGTATATCCAAGGAAACTCTTAAGTTTTATAGTGCTTATCAGTTTATTTCTCCAAAATCTGTACTGTTTTCTTGTTGCGTAAGTCAACTTGCCCATTTCCTCTAGGTCCTGCTACCCGAAGAAAAATTAATACAGTAATTCATATTCTTTTGCCCTTTCTCAAGTTATTTCTATCATAATTAATTTTAACTGTTCACTGAACTAATTCAAGGTTAGTTTGTATAAGGCAACTGTAATAATATATAGTAATAATTTTATTATCAACATGATACTTCATTATCATAAGCCTCATTAGAGAGAGATGATATGGAAACCACAGGATTATGGTACAAGACCTGGATTCCCTCCATGGCAAATTGAGGCCAAGTGTATGTACATTAGGAAATTTCTAATAGATTTAGTTATTTGTTAATGAGTAATAATTTATGTTTATTAGCATATTATATTGTAAAAAGCAGTTTCACATACATAGTCTAATTGGATTTAAACTGTAATTCTTTGAGTTTATAATCATCTTCTTAATAAATGAATCAAATGAGTTCCATAGAGAAAAGGTATGGATTCTTTGCTCTACTTTTGCTGCTACTTAGTCAAGACTTAAACTCGCATCTTCTGAATCTAGGCTGTTTTGCTTGCCATTTCACCAGTTATCACATTTAATGTGATAGCTGTATCACATTATGGTATGTCACATTATGGTGACAATTTTATAAAAATTTCTGGAGTAATTTTAAACCCAGAATTTGAAAAGGGGCTTAAAACTAAATACAGGAAATAAGCTTTAGCTCACGATACCTCTGGATGTTTTATATGAATTGGAGTAGATACATGAAAGTCAAGCAAACAAATTTGAATGTGATATTTGGAATTCCTTATTTTGGGAGAAGAGATTATGAAGAAGAAAATGTTGTGACCATTTTCTGATTTATGATTACATTCTGGGTTTGATTGTTATTCAGCTTTCATATTAGTTTCTATTGCCAAATTAAATTCAGAGTTCCTAGAGTAGGAATGAACCAGGATTGAGGTTATGATTGAGCTCAGTTTAAAAGACTGTGTTATGTATCTGGATATAAGTTTCTAACTGTTTTAAAACATCAATCCTTAAGTTTTTAGGTTATTCATACCTCTACTCCAGTTGAATAATGTGGTTGATGAGTTTACAAAAGCACCAATAAGTTTATCTTTCTATACAATCATGATGAGTGTTTATCAAAATGAAAAAAAAAGCTGTATTTTTATAAAATTCACTTCTGTATAGAAAGTACCATACTCAAAATTTTTGTCAATATTTTTTTCACTTTGGTAGTATAGAAGTACAGTGTTATCACGCAAACTCCCAGACCGCTTATAAATATTAAATATGGAGATTTTACCATTTTACTAATGTTACTATCTATTTCACATCAAGATGAATAAATGTGAATACCCTTGGAATATATGGTTTTATAAAAGTGAGTAATTTTCTATTTGGTTTTATCATATAATAAAAGACATCAGTGACCAATGCACACACACACACAAACACACAAACTTGAAAGAGAATGTATAATTCAAACCAAAGGATTGGTTATAACAAGTGACTTAGCTTTTATTAACAGGAAAGAAAACATTTTAAAGTAAAGGCCCATTATTTTTTAAACAACGTTGTTCCTTAGGATATCCTGCTAAATTGTTATATGTGATAAGATTGAAGGGGAAAAAAAAGCTTGTCTTACAGAGGCATCAATCCTACTGCTAGTCATTTATTGACATGTGATTTATAAAATATGAGTAGAATCATGGGATTAAATGACGATAAGAATAAAATTACATTTTTTATACTTTACTGATTTGGGGTTTCTAAGAATATTTTCTTCTCTTCCATATCTGCTTTCTCTTTATATTGTCTGTTACTCTGATGTTAACTAATTGTATGTTGTTAGAATTGTCATTATATTCATTACATAAATTATTAATATGTTAATTGGTAAATTTTTTTTCTGGTCAAAAGATGAAATAATTAGATTGTAATATGTACTTCTATTTTCCTTTAGAAAACCACTGTAGTTTCTTGTAACTAAATTAAAATGCAATAATACTTTAAAGTTAATAATCACTCTTAGGAGTTTACAAAGAACAAGAACTCTTTGGAGAACTGGCATAACTTCTAGTCCCCCATAGACATGGAGTACTTAGGGAAAAAAGAGTACCCTAACTAAGCAGTTTTCAAAATGCTTACTTTATTCTCAGGGTGATGTACCCTTTGCTGCACCTAATTTGCCATTCCAGGTGTTAAAGGTACCTGTCCTACACATGGTTGAAGTATTTTCTAATTTGATAAAATGAAGAAAGATAATTTAACAATTCTGATAAAATGAAGTTTGTAAACCATAGTAATCAATAACTTGCTCTGCAATTTTGTGTGAATTACTCCCTTTTCAAATATTACCTAGTTATCCATAACTCTTTGGAACTTGTGATTAAGAAGGTACTGACATTTCTGGTTCCACAGTGATGATGCATTATCACTCTCCAGTTAATATTGATGAATTCTTGAATTAAATAATTGTTACAAATTTTTATAAGAAATAATAGAGAATGTGGAATTATAGATTTGAGTTATATACTAAAGATTGTTTTATTTTTAAAATTGAGGAAATTGAAGCCCGAAGCAGTTTTAACATGTCCAAAGTAGCTGAAATTAACTGGACACTAAGTTATTTTTGTAATATATCCCATTGTACTGAAAAACAAAACAAACTATTATGTACTGTTTTAGTTATCTATAACTGTGTAACAAATTACACCAAAACTTAGTGGCTTAAACCATCAAACATTTAAAACCTCACATTTCCTGGGTGTAACTTAGCTGGATACCTCTGGTTTAAGGTTTCTCATGAGGTTGTATTCATGCTGTCAGCTGGGGCTGCAGCCTCATCTAAAGTCTCAAATGGGCAGGCGGAATCTGTTTTCAAACCAACTGACATAGTTTTCTCCAGGCCTCAGTCCTTTGTCATGTGTACCTCCACAGGGCTGTCTCACGACTTGACAGCTGGCTTCCATCAGGGCAAGAAATACAAGTGAAAGAGAGCAAAACAGATATGGAAACTACAGACGTTTTATAACTGCATCTTAGAAGTGACATCCCATCACATTAGTTTTATTGTGTTTGTTCAGTCTAACTGAAACTAAGGGGAAAGTTCTAGATACAATGTGAATTAAGAGTAGGGAGGAATTACCAGAGACCCTCTTAGGGGCTACTACGTGCCAAGAGAAAATATGCCACAAGTACTTGTCAAGTAAATGAAAAGATTTGTTATTTAACTCTTTACACTAAAATATCTCACAGATAATGAAATTGAAATGTGGACTCTTGATTAAATAATTATTCTATGTATGTGATTCTTGCTGATTTTATACTGTGGTAATGGAAGAATGTGTTCTTATGAAATATGCAGTGAAGTCTTAAGGATTAAAAGGTGAAGATGGTTCAAACATATGTACATATACATACTGTGTACATTCTGTGTGTGACAGAGATCATTGAAAAGCAAAAGTGGCAAAGAGTAAACAATTGCTGAATTTGGGTAAGGAGTTGAAGTAGTTTACTAGGGCTGGTGTAACAGAAGATCATAACCTTGGTGGCTTAAAGCAGCAGAAATGTTTTTCTCATATTTCTGGAGACCAGGAGTCTAAAATCAAGGTGTCAGCAGGGACAAGCTCCCTCAAAGGGGCTGGCAGCTGTCAGCACTCCTTGGCTCTGGATGCAAAATTCTCATCTCTGTCTCCTTTCTCTTTGCCTCCTCCTCATCTCTATGGATCTCTCTGTCTCTCTCAGGTCTCCCTCTGACTTGCTCTTTAAAAACACTCCCCATTTGATTTAAGGTGCATCCTCACCCAGGATACTCTCCTCCTCTCAAGATCCTTAACTTAGTTACATCTGTGAAAACCCTTTTTTCCAAATAATTAATGTTACTAGGTTCCAGGGATTAGACATGGACATATATTTGGGGGGTCTACAATTCAACCCCCTATAAGGGTATAAAGGAATTCTTTGTATGATTCCTACAACTTTTCCATAAGTTTAAAATTATTTAGAAGTAAAATATTAAATAATGAAAACAACAAGATTATGTTGTCAAATACTATAATTAAAGATCATAGCATTTGACAAACCCACTTTCTTTTTAAGGTAAACCTTGAAAATATGTACAAATATATCAAATTGGAATATGGTGTTTTGTGAATTTGTGCTTCATCATCATTTACTGTTTGAAGTTAGTAGAGATTACGTGATGTCAAAACTTTCTTCAGTGTTGTCTTGTCTCTCAAACTTTGGCTTTAATCGTCTGAGAACGTTTAGGATTTCAAAGGTCACATTTATTTCAAAAGGAAGAACTATGTTCCCAATTTTACTATCTTTGTAGGAAGACTAAATAAGGTTTTCTGTGATGTTAATTGCCACAGGATGATAACTTTTTCTCAGGTAGTAAGGTTGTGAAGATCCCCCAAACATTCTTTTTTGTTTGTTTGATGTTTGATTAGTTTGTTTTCTTTTTAAATATGTATATTGATCTTAAGACTCACCCTTTTAAAAATTCCTTAAGCCGTCATTCTTCCTAAATTTGATTGTTATTTATTTATTGAGTTAAAATGATCTCATGTAGTATCTCCATCATGAAAAATGATAAATGCATGCATCTAATCAAGTAAATCTATACCAAATGATAATATATTCACATACAGCTGAAACCATGAGGACCAAGAAGGGCATTCCATTGAAGCTACTACAGAAAAAATGGCACATGTACATGCAAACACACACACATGCACAAACACAATTCACATATACATGGAGCAATTTTAATCCTATATTTGGAAAAAGAGATTAAGGATGGAAGACAAAATGTTTTACTAACTACAATTAGCTACTTAACTGCCATAGGTCACTCTAATCTAGCAATGTTTCTTGAAGCTTGTCGATTTTGTTTTTTTTCAGTCTTCTATCCCCAGTGTCCACCACATTGTTTATGTTACAGAAACATTGGCTAAAAAATGTATATTGAATGATTTCATGAATTAATTCCCAAAACAATCAAACATAGTCAAGCATAAATATATTGAAGCTAAATCAAATAGTCATGGGGATAATGGAACTGCTATTTAAACATGTGTGTATGTGTGTGTCATTGCACACATACATATGATGCTTTATTTCAAGGACAACCTTTAAGAATTGTGGCGTCACAGACTCTAAAGCTGAAAGCAAGCTCAGGTGGTCATCTGGTTCTATGTCTTTCTTCAAGAGACAAGCAATTATTATCCTCATGATCTATTAAGCCACATTTTCTTTAGCATGTGACAGCTAAGGTGATGCTGATCAAAAAATATTGCTCTTTATTCTTAAACAATTTCACATGCACATAGATGTTTAGCAAGTGTCTTTTCAGAGCAATTATGAGAAAACACTAGCAGCCTTAGTCTGGAGGAGTAATTTATGACACAAGGTAAATGGTGTCCAAGATCACCTTGATCACATTAGCCAGGCCGTAGCCCTACCCCTGCTCTGCCGTCTTTCTTTAACCCCATTGACAAGTGCAATGGAAAACAAAATAAGGACACAATGAGTCCTACTTTAGCTGCTTGCTCCATTTCTTCTTCTAGTACCTGCTGCCTCAGATCATCTGTCAGTTACTTAACAGAGGAGGAGCTAGTAGAGAGAAACTGCAGAAGACTGAGTGACTGAGTGAGTGAGTGAGTGTGAGAGGAGTGCTGTAAATAGAAGGCTTTGTGTCCATTACTCTCCTCCCCACCTTTCTTCCCTTTTGGTTCATTAACTAGAAATGTGGAAAGGTGAGGGAGATGAATTTAACTTGTTCTGACATTAGTTAGAGACAGAAAAGTGTGGCAACTTCCATAGTATTTCTGTCCTAGAGAGAGTAATTGGAAAACGTGTTGTGTGTTTAGGTGTTGCAATGAAAAATGTAAGAATGATTGAAGAGAACAGAGGAATCAAATTATAAGCATAAAGGCAAGTGTGCTGAAGTTTTTCTTCACTTGCAAAATTGAGAGATACTATCAGGACTATGCAAATACATTGTTCTGATTAATTTTCCTGAGGTGAAATATGAAAATATTTGTAAAGTTGAGAATTCTGCCATGAATAAAATTTTCTCTGTGGCGTAATAAACTAAAATAAGCCATAACTTGTATCTATTTCAAATGAGAGTGTAAAAATGTTTAAATAATAAAGAATTGGATAAAAAGATTTCACTGTGAGAATAAAAAAATACATATTGGGGCATTACTCTAAATTACTTAAAATGTTGAAGAATATTCAATAAACAAAGTAAGAACTAACTTACCTTAGAGGGTTTCATATTTGTTTTCTTAAATACTGTTATGGAAATTGCATTTTGTTACCCTTTCTCTAGACCCCTTTTTCATTTATATAAAAGGTAGTTTTTCAACATGAAGAAAAGGCATTCAAGGTCAAAAGAATTAGACCTTAGTTTTAATAATATTGAAGAATTCAGTTATAATATAGAAAGAATATATTTGATTTCAGTTTTCTTTTTAAATTGTGCAATGAAAGATTTTAATGGTATATTCTTTTGTAGATTCTTTAAGAATATATTTGAACAAATCATTTCTATAAAGGAAAGGTTAATTGAGAAAGAAACATACTAATATGCAAAGAATTACTCTTATATGAAGCTCTAGAAAGATTCCATTGTCAGTCCAAACAGAACAAACTAAAATGAGATAATTGGGAAGGTGCCCATAAAGTCAGCCTGAATATATTATCACAACTATATTGAGATAATATTTGTTTTAAAAAGATTCTATGGCACTGTAAACTCAGTCTCATTAGAGACTGCATTTAAAAGGCTTATAAAGTTACTCATTAATGTTATCTTGTTGTATCTCCACAGCTTTTTCATTAAAGAAAATTCAGCAGAAAGCATTTTCTCCTGATAGCAGGAACCAATTTGCAATAAATGTTCTGGAAACCACTAGGGAAGCCATTACTGAGGTCTAATAAAAACAGACAAGCGTAACTTGTTCTATATTTTTGTTTCAATCACATACAGATGAGACCCCGCTTTCCACACCAACTGCGAGAGACAGCCTTGACAAACTTTCTCTAACTGGGCATGGACAACCACTTCCTCCAGGTTTTCCATCGCCTTTTCTGTTTCCTGATGGATTGTCTTCCATAGAGACCCTTCTGACTAACATACAGGTAGGCCTGTTTGCAATC
>NC_133754.1:21205000-21390000 GCF_036562045.2 Rhinolophus sinicus | reverse complement strand
ATGAAAGATAGTGGATGGAGAAATGTAAGTATTCCTTTTTTTCTGCCTCACTGATTGAGCTGGGGTCTCTTATCTCTGACCCTCTACTCTGATCAGATTTAAATATGCTAAGGAATTTACTTCCAGTAGTAAAGAGAACACTGACATTCCATGATTTGAACTATCTGTAGAGATATCTACATTGGATTCTCCTAATCAACCACTAATAAGCAAGGAGCTATATGACTGTGTGTGATACTTTCAAACATTTTTGGAAATAACAAATATAATGACATTGGCTCATTCATTGTTCCTGATGTTGCTGGACAAAGTTGGGAAACAAAAAAATGAGCTCAGAGATTTAAATCCCTAGCTGGAGCACCACAACAATGACGCAAGTGCTTCTAAGTGTGCTCTGCAGGAAACCCTTATCTCCTAGAGCCACAGGACTGAAATGGCTGAAAATCAATCAGAGAACCTCATCATGTCACTGGATGAGTTGCAACAGAAGTGGAACTCTCTGTTGTAGGCTGTCTACTGTTAAAGTAAGTGCATTGATTGTGAAAGAGGGAAAGAATGGCATCCTACAGCTTGGGATGGGGACAGGTGAGAAGACCTTGAAAAAGCTGGGTACATCGAGCCCCTACATCCTGAAGAGTCTTCTTTGCCTGTAGATGAGGTCTCCTCATCCCAAGTGGCAGCAGAAGACTTACCCCAGTGATATTGGCCTTTCTGAGGAAACTGTAATGTCATCCCCAAGGCAGTTGCCATGCAAGACAATGCTGATTTTCCCCAAGACCTACCTGAACCACTCCTCTTTGGTTCAAGAATTTCAACTGGGTTTTAGTTCAGGCAGGTCCCTAAAGATGAGTTATGATGTATGACTGTCATGCGAGGCGGCCTGTGGGATCTCTGCTCCCGCTCCCCACATAAGAACGCAGGATGTGGCTAGGTCAAAAAGGAACGCCCACGGAGCCATAGGTAGGGGAGTCATACCACTATAGTCTCACTGGAGTCTGGATTCACATGACGTGCGACCTGCTGTCCGCTTTTCTGCCAACCTACCGACCGACTCTGACTTCCCTTGACTCTCCTCAGCTCCCCAACGTAGCCGTGGCAGTTATATTAGTGGCCAATGGCTAACTGTCTACAGCTGACGGCCAACTAACCACAACCAATGGCCATCTACTACCCGAGTCAGTACCCCTCCACGTGAGGCTGAGAGCCTGGGAACTGCTCTCTGGGGCTCTGTCCCCACAATGACCCATGAGGAGTATATTATACTCCAGAAGAATGGCTTGAGTTTTCTAATTGATATAGACAGAAATCCAGAGACCATGTGAGAGAATGGATATTAAAGGCGTGGGATAATGATAGAAGGAATATAAAGTGGACCAGGCCAAATTTATTGACATGAACTTACTAAGTAGTGATTCTGCATTTCATGGTGGAGTCAAAAAGTGTTCTGACAGTTTGGTTTGTTGGTTGCTGAAACTTGGACCAAATAATGGCCCCCACCATGAGCAAACTAGAACTGCCAGGCATGCCTTATTTAATGTAGAGGAACAGATTCAAAGCTTAGGGAGATGAGAATATTAGAGTGGTTTTGTCATTTAAGATCTACTCACCTACACTGTGAGATTCTCAGCAATACTTTGAGGAATAAATTTATGAGAGGAGCACCGACACCTTTGAAGAGCTCTGTGATCATTATTCTCTGTAGGCCAGACCTCACAGTGGGAACTGCAGTCAGTGAACTGGGAAACCTAAATGCAACGACAGTAATTGGACCACAAGGGGAGCAGGAGCTAAGTGGCAGCATTTAATTGCCAAAGGCAAGTTGGGCGTGGTTACTGTAATGGACAGCAGAGTCAAAGCAGCAATCATAGTAGTCTTATTCTTGCAGACCGATGGCATTGGCGAATTGACCATAGTATTCCAAACAACATTGCTTTCGGTAAAGGAACTCACTTTATAGGAAAAAAAAAAAAAAAAGTCAAGGGGCGCATGCACATGGAATTCACTGGTCTTACCACGCTACCCCCATCCTGAAGCAGTTGACTTGATAGAATGGTGGAAAGGTCTTTTGAAGAGTCAGTTACAGCACCAACTACGTGGAAATACCTTGCAAGGCTAGGGCAAGGTTCTCTAAAGGTTGTGTATGCTCTGAATCCATGTTCAGTATATAGTGGTGCTTCTCTCATGGCAAGGATTCAGAGATCCAGGAATCAAGGGGTGGTAATGGGAGGGGCATCATTCACTATTACTGCTAGTGACTCACTGGTGAAATTTTAGCTTTCTGTTCCCATAACTTTGTGCTCCGCTGACCTAGAGATCTCTGTTCCTGAGGAAAGGATGTTTCCGCAGGAAAACATGACAATGATTCCTTTGAACTGGAAGTTAAAACTGCCACCCGATCACTTTGGGCTCCTCATGCCTCTGAAAACCCGGGCCAAGAAAGGAGTTACAGTGTTGCCTGGGGTGATTGATCCTAACTATCAAGGGCAAATTGGACTGACTGCTACTACTTTACAACAGAGGAAGGAATCATAAATTTAGAATACAGGAGATCCCTTTAGGGTATATTTTTAGGGTTGCCATGTCTTTTGTTTAAGGTCAATGTAAAACTATAACATCCAGGTAGGACTACTAATTGGCCCAGACCATGTAGCAAGAAAGGTTCAGGTCACCCCATCAGCTAAAAAACCACAACTAGCTGTAGTGCTTGCTCAAGGAAAAGGAGATACAGAATGGGTATTTGAAACAGGTCGCTATAAATATCAGCTGCAACCATGTGACCTGTTACAGAAATGATGACTGTAATTGTCATGAGGATATCTTTATTTTGCCATCAATACATTTATGTGTGTATATGTTTCCTTTGTCTTTATCCTCTTAATCATGTAACATGAGATGTAATGATTTTATATCATAGTACTTAAATATTGTTAATTTTATATTATAGAATTTAACTTACAGGTTATTAAAGAGAAAAGTAAATGTCACTCAAGGACTTGACCTCCTCTTCTGGGGAAGGGATTAGTGTGTTTTGATAGTAATCAGGATAGTTATATCACGTTAGGTGGAATTATGACCTTCTTGTTATCTTTATTGGGAGACGAAGTATGGCTTAAGGAGATGTACATGCCTGATAAGTTGACCAGAAGTAGATTTGTGAGGGTGACTATGTGTCAGCTTTACTGGCCACAATAAAACATTATTTCTGGCTATAACTGTGAGGGTGTTTAGGGATGAGATTAGCATTTGAATTGGTGGACTCTGTGAAGTAGATTGCCCTCCCCAATGTGGCATCTAATGTGATTAGGGCCCAGATAGAAAAAAAAGGTAGAGAAAAAAGGAATTCATCCCTTTATTTCCTATCTCACTGTTTAAGTTGATACATTTCACCTCTTCTTTGACCTTTGAAGTGGGATCTATACCAGCAGTTCCCCTGGTTCTTAGGCCTTTGGAGTCACAGTGAATTACAATGCCACCTTTTCTGGGTCCCCAGCTTGTGCCTGTGCAAGGCCAATTCCTTTTGAAAAATCTATCCATCTATCTATCTATCTATCTATCTATCTATCTATCTATCTATCTATCTATCTATCTGTCTTCTGGCTATCATCTGTCTATCATCTGTCATCTGTCTATACTCTATGTCCCATGAGCCTGTTTCTTTGTGGAACTCTTACTAATGCAGACATCTATTTGAAATCTAAAAATCATTCTTAAAATTACACAATAAGATATTGAAAAATCCAATTTAAAATCGGTAAAATATTTGAAAATATATCTAACCAAAGAAGATATAATACAGATGACATGGACACATATGAAAAGATACTCACTATCATTTGTAATTAGAGAACTGCAAATTAAAACAAGGAGATACTAGTATAGACCTATTAAAATAGAAAAAATTCTAAAATTTGACAATAATCACTTTCCTACAGGATGCAGAATAACAGGAACTCTCATTCATTGATGGTGGAAATACAAAATGGTACAGCCACTTTGGAAGATAACTTGGTGGTTTCTTAGAAAGCTAAATTTTATTTTAATATACGCACCAGTCAATCATGCTTATAGATATTTACCCAAATGATTTGAAAATATGTGTCCAAACAAAAACATGCAATGAAAGTTTATAGCAACTTAAATTTGTCACTATTGGAAACAACCAAGATGCCATTCAGTAGGTGAATGAATAATTTTTAAAAAAATCTAGAAATACACACACACACACAATGCAGTATTACTCAACATTAAAAAAAAAAGGATGAACCTGAGCGACACACGGATATGGGTTAAACTTAAATGAACATTGCCAAGTGAAAGAAGTCAGTCTGAAAAGGCTGCATACTGTATTATTCCATTTCTATGACATTCTGGAAAAGGTGAAAACTACTGAGCCAGTAAACACATCAATGATTCTAGGAGTTGGAAGGACTATGTTGAACAGATGAAGCAAAGAGGGATTTTATTTTTGGGCTAATAGAGTTATATGATACTGTAATTGGGTACATGATCCTATCCAATTATCACATCTATAGAACTTGAAGGCACAAAGAACGTACCTTAATGTGTGTAAATTTAAAAACACCCAAGAAAGTCAGAAGATTCCAGTATGGAACACAGAATGTAACCAAGAAAAAAAAAATCTAACTGCCTTATAAATTTATGACACAATCTCACTGATTTGGGTAGTAGAAAGGAGACAACCTAATTAAGATTGGAATTGAGTGGAGCATGAAAAACTAAAGGCAAAGCAGCCCTACACCAGTACTGCAGTCTGGTTGATAAGGTGTTTCCTATGGGGGTATAGGTTAACACTTCTGAAACCACTATACATTATACAGGACTTAAAATTAAATGCATGGTGGGAGCTAGATTTTCTCACTTTGAGGGGGATGGTTACAGGTAAGTTGATGGAGAAGCATAATACTCTACTTGTAATGGATTAGAGTTGGAGAAATCAGTATAAATTCATGTTTAGCTTACTCATAGCATAGATACAAATGGTTACAATATAGAAACATTTATAAATATGTGTTATACCTAAATTGATATACACATAATATCTCCTTGCACGGTTAGCTGAAGGCTCTAACATCCTAGTTTCAACAAGCACAACTAGAGACAAGACCTTGGTTTCTAATACCATTGTCCAAAAAAAGAAACCAGGGTATCTTGGAAAAATGGCTGATTCTGGTAGAGCAGAAAATATACTAGATGATCCTGTGCTTGAAATACAACTCCAAATGATGAGCTATGACAAAGGTACAAAGGAACCAACTGAAAGAGTTCTCAATTTCTAAAGCTTGAACAATTTGAGGAGCAAAATAGATAAATTAGTATTGGATTGTGACCCAAAGTATAAAATAATTACCTATGAGCCCATATTGATATAAATAAATGGCGGGGAATAAATTCCCCACACAGAATTCTAAATAATTTATGTAGATACTTCACCTTCAAGAATATGGAGGTCACTTCTCACAACTTAAGTGTGGGCTACACATAATTACTTTCTTCTAAAGAATACAGCAGGGAAAAGGGAAAAAAAAAAAAAATTTACACTGAGGAAACCTGACAAATACTGCCTCAGCTAGGTGTTGAAGGTTAACATCAACAGTGACAAGTCACATTAATTACATGTACCCTTGATATGTAATTAGAATGCTACTTGAATTCTGTGGTAAAAAGTGCCATTATACTTCTCTCCAAAACCCATAACCTCCATCTAATCATGAGAAAAACATCAGATCAATCTCAGTTGAGGGACATTCTGTCCAGTACCAGATCCATATTCCTTGATACTCCAATGTCATCAAAAGCAAGAAAGGTTTGAGAAATTTTCACAACAAAGAATAGCCTAAGGAAGTATGACAACAAAGTGTCATTTGGTATCTTGGAACATAAAAAAAAATTACATTCGATAACAAATAAGGAAATCCGACTAAACTGTGAACTTTCATAAACAATTATATTAATATTGGGTTATTATTTGTAACAAATATGCTATAGCAATGTGAGATGTCTGTATGGTGCAAAAGTAATTGCATTTTTTTTGCAATTATTTCTAACTTTTTAAACTGCAATTACTTTTTATACTATTTATACTATTTATACTATTTATACTTTTTATACTATTTATTACTTTTTATACTATAATTACTTTTTATACTAATAAATATACTATTTTCTCATATATATATATGACCATTTCAAAATGAAAAAGTTTATAAAAAACAAACATAAAAATTTAAATATGTTTAATGAACAACAATCTTTGCACAAGTGTATTGCTTCTACCTTATCCAATATTTAGTAATTTGTAATGTTAAAGAGAATCTGTATGTTTTGTATGGTGTATGGTGAGTCATAGCTATAGTTTAGTAAATATCTTTTGCTTGGTGTTTTCATGTAATGTTTCTACATTTTATTTATTTTTTCATTGCATCATTTTAATTGCACCAGTGTTAACATTTTATGTATATGGTGTCTAGTGCAATACGGTGTCTTTTAAGCTGTTTATACTTAATTTAATATTTTAAGAATTTAACCACACCTTTACATATGAAGATACAGCTTCAGACAATAGTGAGAAAAATGCTATTATCACCAGTCTCATGACCAAATCATAGCAGTAGAAAATCAGTTTATTAATATTCTATTTTAATCAATCCCATTCCACATTGTTAATAACTTCAGTGGATCATTTAAGATTGTTGTTTAGTTGAATATTCACATATAAAAATTTATAAACTATATATTTATTTTCTGAGTCAAAATTATGCTATTGAATAATTATCCAAATATGACACATTATTTATTTTTTTACATTACAACATTATGTTTCACATATTTAGATGAGTTATACAAGGTTAGTTGTTGCTATATAATTATGATCAGAAAACTTAAACTTTGGGGGAAAAATTCTTATAAAGAATATTAACATGAAAAATTTGAAGAGAAGTTGAACACTACAATGCATTTTTTTATGTTTTTTTTTTCTTTTCATTTTACAACTTACATTCAGAATCTCACTTATTCTCTCATTTTTTAAAAAAATATCCCAAGCCTCTCTTAAATTCTTAAGGCTTCCTTACTCTTACTCTTCCTTTTTTTTTTTTTTTTTTTTTTTTTCACTTTATGGATTCTTCAAACTAAAAGGACTACTCATGTCTAAGACGAAAATTACAGAAACTCAGGAGGAAAGATGAGATGAAGACCCTGGAGACCCCCCTCTGGAGCAAAGCACAGGGTAAGTTGAGGAGGGGCCAGATTTCCCTACATTGAATGTTGCTTGGTAGCTTAAAGAAAACTAAGAGCTAACATGATTTCACATTTTGGTAATTTTATTCACCTGATTGTCAATTGCACATAAACAAATGTCTTTGTTATAAATACAGGTTGTAACAGAATTCATTTGCAGTAAATCCCACCAACACCCTGTAGCCCCCAACCCCCACTTTCCATTTAGGGACCGTTGTAGGGTTGCCTCCTTCCTGAGAAGGACCTTGGACCTTTCTATTTCTCATTCACAGCTCACATCCCCTTTCTCAGAGTAGGGGAAGAAGAATAAGTTAAATTGGCAGTCAATTCTCACTTTACTGGAAATGCTTTAAGAAGCTCTGTGCACTCTAAGGCATGGCAGATGTTTCAGAATGACTTGCCCTGGGAGTGATTTTGTGGGTTCTTCTGACCCCACCAGAACTTTCCAATTGTGTGGGCCATGCCTCTTCTTCTCCTGCAGCTCATTCCTCAGAAATTATCTTATTTCTGGGGTCCTTTACTGTGAGACTTCCCTCTGGAGCAGGCTTGTTTCTGAAATGAGGCCAGGCTGACCCTACTGCAGAATTCATATGTAGTCACTGGGTTTCATGCACTTGTTACCTATTCCCAGAAGGAAGAACCATTATTTTCCAGATGCAGCCCTTACACTTGTCTTCCACAGGTCATGGTATCTTCCCAAGCATGGGTCAGGAAATAGTCCTTCATGTCACCCAATTACCAGAGCACATAGCTCACACTCTAAGTTGTTCTGTTAAAGTTTTTATTAAACTATAGTTGGAGTTAGAAATCTCATCCTTTAATTTCTGTCTTCTGTTTTGTTTTGTTTTGTTTGTTTTTGTTTTTTATTCTGGGGAAAGCCACATAGATCTCTCTCCAAATGATATCCTCTTTGGAAACCCCCTTCTTTTTTAAATGTTTTCATTGTCTGTCTCAAGAGTTCTTGGCTTTTATTGTGCTCAAGCTTCAGCTAAAAGTGAGTTAAAAAGAGTCCCAATTTAATATTGTGTTACTGTGATCTGCCTCTGTGGTGAAACTGTTGTTTGACATTTAAATCTCCTTTTACATAAATCCCTTATTCCTAGAAATAAAGACACAGACATTTTAGAAATCCCCTGTTGTAATTTGATCATTTTTTAATTTTGTTTTTCAAACATTACAGATAAATCTCATTTTTTAAATATCAGTTAAATTAGAGACTATGAACTTCCATTTATAACTGGTATGTAAAATTATAAAAGTCTCTCCTTAATAAAGACTTAAACATTCTTTATTGAATGTTCATGTGACCAATATGATACATTACAGACAATGCAAATACAGACTGAAGAAAAGGCATAACCCCACAAAAGTTCTTAAATGTACTGCAGTGGATTGAATGGTAGCCCCCCAAAAAATATGGCCACACGTTAACCCCAGAATATCTAGATGTGAACTTATTTGGAATAAACATCCTTCGAAGATGCAATTTTATTAAGGATCCTGAGACGAGATTTTCTTGGGTTATCTGAGTGGGGCCTAAACCCAATGCTAAGAGTCCTTATAAGAGACACACAGAGGAGAGACTTAGGGAGAAGAAGTGGAGGTCATGATAAAGATGGAGGCAGAATTGGAGTGATGTAGCCCCCAGAAGCTGGAAGAAGCAGGGGAGGAGTCTCCCCTCCAGCCTCCAGAGAGAACACCAAGTTTTAGACTTCTAGTCTCCAGAATTGTGAGAGAATAAATTTCTGATATTTTAGACCAGCTACGTTTTGGTATTTTGTTAGCAGCCTCACAAAACTAATACAGGTAATCTTAGAAAATTAGTTAATTTAGCTTAAACTACTCTAAATATAACCCATTTGTGGCCCAAATACCATTACTTTTTATTTATTATTAATATAACAAACCTGGGAAGTTGATCGAGGCCAGCAAGCAGCTTGTCTCAACAAACTCAGGTCTTTCCATCTTTTGTCTCCTTTATCCTCGGGCCATGCAATAGTGTGAATTCATTCAAGAGAGGAGGAAAAGAGAGGGTGTAGAACTCAAACACACTCTGTGAAAAATGACACACATCACTTCTGCTCCGATTCCATAGGAGAGGACTTGGTCACAATGCCACATCTAAATGCAAGAGAAGCTAGGGCATGTTTTCTATCATGTGCTTAGCTGTAATCTCATAACTACAGATGGAGGAGAGAAATGTTTTGGTGAAATGCTAGCAGAATTTATCAAACTCAATGTTTGCCAAAATTACTATTTGCCAAAATTAAACTTAAGTTAATATTTTCAAATCATTAATAACATCTACAAAAATTCAAGTGTATATACAAATATGCAACTTTGTATATCCTTTATATGATTTTCTGTAATTTTCAGAATGTGTACAAGATACACTGTCTACATGTTTCTAAAGCAAAATAATTATAATAAAGTAATTTTGGTAGAAGTGAGTCACGCATTCTATTTGGAGATAGAAAAGCACAAATCCAATTAGCAAATTTTCTAATTTAATAGTTCTCTAACTACTTGAACCAAACTGTTCCTTAGACCTAATCCTTATTTTATGAATTATAAAGGCACTGAACAATAATCAGACTGTGTCACCACTCTTTTATTAA
Organism: Rhinolophus sinicus; assembly: GCF_036562045.2. NCBI lineage: Eukaryota > Metazoa > Chordata > Mammalia > Chiroptera > Rhinolophidae > Rhinolophus > Rhinolophus sinicus. Next base: position 21,380,125 of record NC_133754.1, on the reverse strand, counting down.
AACATTTAAAAAGACAAAGTTATAGATGCACCTTAAATAATAAAATATGTCAGATGAAGACAGGGGAACATATACAATATTTAGAAGTCTTTTGTATTGTTAATAACAAAAAAATCTATCTTCCATTCATAAAGAAAACAATGATTTCTGTTAGATAAATGTAAATATGAAACTTGCTTTTCACTCCCAGTAGCTAACCAAATTTCTCGATATATATGCATTTTGAAGATTATTCTGTTTTTGCTACAAATTGATATGTGCTAAGTTTTAAGACTCCATCAAACGCTTTATATAAATAGATAATTTACATATTTCAGTATCATCACACATTATTTAAATTGCTAATTTCTAAGTTTAAATAACCAGTGAATACTGTCAGAGTAGATAAAGTATTAATAACACAGAAGGCAATTCACAAAAAAATGGTGTGGTGGTTAATTTTATATTTCATGGCTAGGCCCTAGTATCTAATTATTTAATCAAACACTAATCTAGATGTTTTTGTGAAAGTATTTTGTAGATGTGTCTATAGTCAGTTGAATAAGGAAAGGAAATTATGCTCAAAATGTGGATGGGCCTCATCCAATCAATTGATGGCCGTAAGAGTAAAAACAAGTCTCTTACAAAAGAAATTGTGCTCAAGACTACAGCATCAACACATGGCGGAGTTTCTCACCTGCCTGCCCTACAGAACTCACACTAGCAACCCCCACAATCATGGAATCACATGAGCCAATTCCTGATAATAAATTTATTATATTTCATATATAAAGATTATATATTCTCTCTCTCTATATATATATGTATATATATATATATATATATATATATACACATATATATATGTGTGTGTGTGTGTATACACATATATACACACATATATACATATATATACACATATATGTATATGTATATATATGTATATATGTGTATATGTATAATTTCTGCTTCTCTGGAGAATCCTGACTGATACAGATATACTTTATGAAAATGCACAACTATTATTCTCTGTTGCTTTTATTTTATCAGATGTGTATAGCATTTGGATGATAATGATGTTTTCTTTTAAGCTCACTTAGGCTGTTAAATGTGATAGATGCTATTCTAATACATCAAGTGTCAGGAAATCAAGGAGGGATTTTACCTACAATGTTTAAACAAGGTTTCAATGCCAGTATTAATAAGAAATACATGTTAACATCATACTCCCAGGTGGAGGAAGAAATTCATTCCCATTAAAGCCCATGTAAGGAAGAATAACAGCTATTTCTACAATGAAAGTTTGGCCAAATTGGGGTCAGCCATCAGTACCTAGACATTTGAAATGACAAATAAATAAAAATGGTTTCTGTAAGGAATGGGTGTCATAGGAATGAAAAAGATCATGGGACAAGGCGGGGAGGCAGAAGACCTGAGATACGGTGCCTGCTTTGTATTTTATGAACTTTGATACAAGGAAACTCAACCTCTTCAGATTCTGTTTACCTATCTTTAAATTGAGAAATAATATGTTTACTATTTACCACACAAGGTTATGTTAAGATTCAAGAAAGTCCTAATTTATGTAAGATAGTATGAAGTGTTAAAATAATCTTCATTTATTGCCTTCTGTCGTAATTCCTGGTAAGGTAATGAGGTTAAATGTAATGGAGGTTATTGTACCCATTCTTCTCTTGCTTTTCACTCGTAGCTAGTTCTCTCTTTCTGTGAGTGATCCATGGAGAGTATATGGACTGAAATAGTGTCCATTAAGCTAGCAAAGTGTCAAGATCTAGCTCTGCGCTCTGTAAAACTTAGCTGATGTCTACACAGACATTATAATGCATCCTCTCTAACCTACTCTAAACATTTTATAGCTACATAACCATAAAGATTAATCCTAAGAAACAGAGTTAAAATAGAGTAATTTATAGTGATACTATAACTAGTGCTGTATAGGATGTGTCATTAAGACTATTGCCTACAAGGAGCATTTGAGATATTGCTTTCCAACATTTGTCACTTTGGCTCAAACAAATTAATAAAAATTCTCTAAAAAGTAAACTCTCTAAAGGAAAAAAAAAAAAACAGACTATTGACTTTGAATGTATTTCTATCAGTGCTTTTGGGTGGGGAGAGGCTTATCACAAATGGGAAATAACAATTGTAAGTGATATTTATTTTGATGGGAGTTGGGGTGGTTTAAAATATAATAGTATCAAAGTTACAGCATTTATTGAAAACTACAATGATATTACTAATATCAAGAGAGGCAGAAAAGCAAACAGACACCAAGGAAATCTTCCTTTACCAGCTGCACGGTCAATTAGATAGTTCAAAATTTATTCTGTGTAAGCAAGGGTAATCTAGTTCATGATGTGATAACATTTCCCAAATTTCCATTCCTTAAAGCCACAGGAAGTTATATATTTTGTAAATAGTAAGTTTGTGCTAGTACCCAAGCTAATGAATACGACCCAATGTGGAATATCGCTACCCCTGTTGATCGGGGAGAGGTGGGCTTGTCCATCAGGACCCAACCACTGCACCATTAACACATGTTGGCCAAACTTTGTTCTTTTATGTCACTGAGATTCTGAGGTTGGACATTATTGCTCAATAAACAATTTTTCCTGACTGGCATAGATATTAGCACCTAAAGCATGTAATCAATGGACATGGCTGATCAATTTGCATGAAATAAATGAATTTGGAATCTAGAAAATAGCTCCTAATGGTATGTAGTAGCAAAAAAAAAAAAAAAAAAAAACTGTCTCTGGCAATACACTAGAGGATCATTCATGTATCTAGTGAATTTTTTTCTCTGGGACAAGAAGTTAGAAAACCCTATTAATAGCATATATTTGTTGTCATTTGTTATACTTGAGAAAGTACTACTGGAAATAGGAAAGCTCAGGGGAAAAAAAGCTTATCAGAATTAAGAACAAGAGTTAAAAAGAACAGAGAGAGAGAGATGATTGAAATCTTTCTGGTTTATAAGAAGAAATTACTTTTTACATTATGCTTTCTATCATACTAAAAAAAAAGAAAAATAAAGATTTGAACCCAAAAATGTATTAAAATTTAACAATGTGATAAAGAAATAAAAAAAAGATTTTATCACCTATGGTGAAAATCTCTGAATGGATTAAGATGCCTCAGTACCTGCAAAGCCTTGCTATTGTGTCGGGTCTAGTATTTTTCATTGCATGAGGTGACTCAGAGAATTGAGGTTAGAGGTATAATACACAAATCAAAGACCCCAAGGCTCAAGGTATCTATATTTGGGTCTATTGTAGAGGCAGAAAGCAGCAAAATAATATAACAAATTTGAGAACTGTCTCAATAAATCTTGTTCATTCAGCTGTAGGCACATGGAGATACCTGGAATCAAATACACGTAAATAAGAGTCCTAAAAATCTTTGAGAGAGAATTCAATTGCTTAAATTAACAAGTACTCTAAGACACAAAAGATTACTAATACTGGAATTATCAGCTATAGAGAATAAAACCACAATGGATAGAATATATAAAATTGGAGAGAATTTTAAACATGGATAAGAAATAAGGAAGATCTAAACACAAAGCAAATGGGAAATATAACCAAATAGACATTCTAGAAAAAAAAAATGCAGTATAACAGCTGAACTAATACAATCGATGTGTGGATTACACTCAGCTGATAGTGAAATTAGTAAAATAGGAAATATAAGTCAATAAATAGAATGCAGCAAATAAATACAGGGATACGAACAATACGTTGATAGACATGATGAATGTCGTTACCAATAGTGAATAGTTCTGACATCTAATTAAACTTACATAAAGAAAAATGAAAATGAGAAAATGTATTAAATATATAAAGGATAATCTTTCAGAAATATGTAAAATAAAATCTCAGATGTAGAATTCCCAGTGCATACTGAGCTAGACAAATAGATAAAAGTCCATAGATATACAGCTATCATGATTTAAGGAGTTTGGCGACTACAAAAACATAAATCAACAGAACACAAAATAGAGTTTAGAGACAGAACCACATATACATGAGTAGTTGATGTGTGAATGAGGTTGCATTATAGACCAGGGATGAAAGGAAGAAAATTTTTTAAAAAATAATAATAATAATGATAAAATTAGTCATTCATTTGGAAAGAAAAATAAATAAAATAGATTCCTTAACTCATAAAATATAAAAATAAATTTTAGATGTATAAAATTATAAGTAAAATAAAAATATTGAAATGAATGGCAATATAAAGAACATCTTTATAAACTTTGAAAAGGGAAAGATTTCTTCAACAGGATGGGAATAGATTTCAAACCTGAAAAAAGTTTTTTTTATAAACTTGACTGCTATGAAGTGAAGAACTTTTGTACACTCTACCAAATATAAAAAGTAAAATTTTAAAATTCAACCTCCAAACTCATATATTTGAACCCTAAATGATGTAAAAAAACAACAACAACAAAGTGTATTTGTTTATATAAAATACTCTAGGATTTGCTAAACCTCTCTATTTATTAGAGAAATTAAGCTAAATTAGGGCAACATTTTCAGTACAAAAGATTAGCAAAACTTTAAATATCTGAATATTGCACAGTGAAAATATTGTGGAAATAAATTTTTATAATCTATTGATGGAAATGTAAATTGATGAAACCTTCTTAGAAATAAAATATGTTGCAGTTATACAATTGAATAGATAGGTGCCTGTGCAAATAAATGACTGTATTTCCATGCATGGCATACACCCTTGGGAAAATCTTCCATATGTAAAATTGAGACAACTGGGAAATTATTCATAGAAGCAATGTTGTAATGCTACAAAAATAGAAACAATCCAAATATTATCAATAGAGAATTGGCCTATAGTTCATATGGTGTTTCCCTGAAAATAAGACCTAGCCATGTAATCAGCGTTAATGCATCTTTTGGAGCAAAAATTAATATAAGACCGTCTTTTATATTTTTTATTATATTATATTATATTATATTATATTATATTATATTATATTATATTATACCCAGTCTTATAGTAAAATAAGACCATGACTTATGTCAATTTTTATCCAAAAGACTCATTAGAGCTGATTGTCCACGTATGTCTTCTTTTCGGGGAAACACGGTAGTAAATCGTACAAGGGAATACTGTCTAGCAGAGAGAAAAAAGGAAGTGTAGCTATAAATATAAGCATGGATATGAAACAAACATAAAACATTTAGGAAAAAATGTTACAAAATGCTATATATAGTAACATATGCTTATTAATAATGTATGCTATGTATATTTGTATTATTCAAAAATTTAAATTTAACAGTATAATATTTTGGGATCCATACAATTTGAGGAAAGTTATAATACAAAACATATGAAAGTGGTTACTTGACCAGTGCAGGCCATTTCATACAAGTAGAGAAGGGCATATGGACAAAATAGACATATATACAACTTAATTTGTATATTTAAGAACTGACAGACTATGATACTAGGTGCAAAAAATATTCAAATTACTTCAATAAAAAGCAGATTTTGTAAGTTCAAAAGAGATGATGTAGGATTTAGAAGAGAACATTTATTTCTTCATAAGAAAGCTTCAAAAATTTGAAATGTGGACAGGTCTCTAATATGTGGGATTTAGACAGAATCACAAAGTAGCCAATCAATTTTAAATAATGTCATTTGTCTTGACCTCACTTTTCTGATTTGTCAAGTGATTGGATTATATCAAAGCATCTCTATGCCTTATCCTATTGTAAAATTTTAGATTTCACTGGTTTCATAGGGGTATTCATTGTCAAGTGGTGGGGAGAATGAGTGAAGTGTACAGCAGGAGTGATAGTTTGAGAGATTTTGCAATGTATTTACAAGGGAACAATGACTACATTTACCAAATTGAAAGACAGAGTTTTAAGGAACCTTTCAGTCACACTTGGTTCTACAATATATAATTCACATATCTTTTCATTTTCAAAAAAATTCAGTAGTTTTGCTTTGTATGGCCTACTAAATCAATAAAAATACTTTGTTCAATTAATGTAAATAATTATTTGAATGCCTAAACTTGTTAGACTTGATTTTCCCATTCCTTACCTCACATCTTAACTTTCTCTATGAAGTTAAATAATTTCTATTAATGGTATAGCTCTCTTTCTCTCTGTCTCTCTCTCTCTCTCTCTCTCTCTCTCTCTCTCTCTCTCTTTCTGCACATACATGTATTTAAAGATACCATTATACATATGTGTATATATATCTATATATTTATCTTTGTGCTTTATTAAGCCTGATCTTCTATAGTCTACATCAATCATCTAATCCTTGAAAAACTATTATTTTCATCATTCTTCAGTAATATTTACAAGTATATAGATTAATAAATTTCTACTTATGGAAAACCTCATTTCCAGTATAATAATTATTTCCAAATAATGATTATTATGGGCACTTTGTAATTAGAAATTATTTTGAGTCATCAAGTTTGTTTTAAAATGATACTAGGTGCATTTTTAAAATTAAACATATTCTATGCATTCTAAATCTTTGAAAATCAGTAATATTTTCCTTGCATATTTTAATTATATGTCCCTAAGCTACAGTATTTTTCTAGTACAATGTTGTCTGGCAAAGTTTACTATAATTTATATATATTTACTTCGTTTTTTTGTTATTATAGTTTGATACAGAATTCAATTGTTTTTTAATTTATTGATTTTTCACTGTCTCCAGCTAATGCCATACATATTCATTAATATCAGAGAATTTAAAATTTTTACTTGATTTCCCCCCATTTATATGCATATTCTTAACACACTAGGTACAATGTTTATTATTTGTTAAATTATTTCAAAATCACAAAATATCAAATGGAATATATTTGACCTTAAAATTTAGAGATTATATTTTGTCATATTTTTCCTAAGAAAAATCATCCTGTTTTTAATTATGCAGTATTGAATATTGCATTAATCCTTCCTACCTCCCAAAGCACAACACCTTTAATTATCAGGTAGCTTCACAAGTTAAAGCTGTTATGGTCTCTCTCTTTCCCTACTTTTCTTGATGTAGCTTCTTAGCTAGAATCTTTCTTATCTTGCATCCCCGAAGGCAATGTTATAACAGATTCTGGCAGAAATTCAGTAATTGCTATGAGGTGTTTGATTCCCTCCTGCTGATTGTCACTGAAAACAATTGAACATCCTCTCCTTGAATATGTTAGTCCTACAAACTAGCCCTTTACTTTTGACAACACTCAGTTCCAAATCAGTGATTTTTTCAATTATTATTATTCTTTCAATTTTTAATTCTTTTCTGCTTGAGAGGATTGCTGTTGATGTCTCAATTGGTGCTTAGCATTTCTATAAAGTAGGTGAACTTATTTAGAAGAGTGTTTTAGAGAAAACTCTGACTATGTCATTGACTTCATTGCTGTGCTAAATTTGTATATTTGATTGAAAAAAGAAGCTTGCAAACAAGAGGAGGAACGACAAATACTGGCTGTAGTCACTTTAAAATGTACAATACAGACTCACATCTTCAAATGTCTGAAAAATAGAAATCTCTTCAACAAAGCATTTTGCAGATTGATTGATTGACTGATTTATTGCCAGCTATTACCATTCAATAGAATTGACTGGTTGTTCAAAACACTAGAAAATAGGGTTTAAAACTCTTTTTTTGGATAGGATAGCTCACTTAAGTTGAGACAGGATTCATAATATTCTAACTACTTCTATAAACCATGATTTCATCTGTTGTTAGGGTAGAGTATATACAAGAAGATATAACTATGAAGTGTTAATAACAGGTAGAATGTGAAGCAGTAGAAAACAAGCCAAAGACCTCCTTTTAAGAAAGAAGGCCTTAAAACAGAAAAAAGTAAGTGCTAAGTTTGGAAGGGAAAAAATACAATAGGTAAGCAGAAGGGCTTCATATAGAATATGAAAATTTTAATGTGAAACAAAATGTAACTACAAGTGAAAATCTATAAGTCTCTCTGTATGAAGGAAAATATGTATAGCATGAAATTCAAACAAACAAATTAAAACAAAGTCACCAACCATTCACCCTGCCCTGGTACTTGCCTGAGATCCACCCAAGCTGCTTCCAGTGGCTTTTCCATACAAAGGGCCTGTATTGGTTCATGCTGTAGACTTTCCTAAAATCTCGCAAAGGTTCCCAACCTTAAATAAGCAGCATCAGGCCTCAGCATGCCCCAATACCTCTTACCAAGTAGCCCCAATCTCAGACTACAGGCAGCCAGTTTCGGTTTATAATAGAGCCTCACCCAGGCACCTCGAAACCTAGCACACGTGGCAACCATATGCAGATCACTTTGTAGCTCATCCCAAGTGGCCCAGGGCAGGGCACAGGCAGCAGCTGACTTTGGCCTCCAATAGGGCCCTTCCTATGAAGCCTCAGAGACAACACACCCAGTTCCAGCTTCAGGTCACACCAGAGCACCACCTAAACTCCAGAAAGAACACATCCAGTGGGCCAACTGGGCAGACTGGACAGACACTAGAGTCCTGCTAAGAGAATCTTGCTTATTGGGTTCAGCCCCTGCACCAAAGCTCCTCGAGTGTAATCATGAACTGTCTTCACAACAAATCAGCCTGAGGGTCAACCCTTCCCATTGACTTGAAAACAGCAACCAAGGCTCAAGTACAACAGGAGGGCACACACAGCCCACACAAGAGACGCACCCGGAGTACCCAACACAGGTGACCAGGGAAACTGCACCATTGGACCCCACAGGAGATCTACTACATAAGGCCATTCTACTACGATTGGGAGACACAGCAGCTCTGCATAATACATAGAAACAAAAACAGGGAGGCAGCGAAACTGAGGAGACAAACGTGTCCCAAATAAAAGAAGGTAAAAAGGTTACAGAAAAAGAACTTAAAAAATTGGAAACAAGCAATCTGCCAGATGCAGAGTTCAAAACACTGGTTATAAGGATAGTCAACGATCTCAGTGAGAACTTCAACAAGAGATAGGAAACATAAAAATGGAGATAGAAAACATAAAAAAGAAGCAGTCACAAATGAAGAATACAATAATTAAAATAAATAATATATTAGAGGGAATCAACAGTAAATTAGAGGAAGTAGAGGATAGAATGAGTAATTTAGAAGACAAGACAGCATAAAACACCCACTCAGACAGCACAAAGAAAAAAGAATCCCCCAAAAATGAGACTAAGGGGCATCTGGGACAACATCAAGTTTACCAACATTCACATCATAGGGTTACCAGAAGAAGAAGAGAGAGCATAAGGAATTGAAAAAACTACTTGAAGAAATAATGATAGAAAATTTCCCCAACCTGATGAAGAAAGTAGACATACGAGCCCAGGAAGTTCAGAGTCCCAAACAAGATGAACCCAAAGAGGCCCACACCAAAACACATAATTAATCTGGCAAATGTTAAATACAAAGAGAGTATGGTAAAAGCAGCAAGAAAAAAGAAGTTAGTTATCTACAAGGTAGCTCTCTTTAGACTGTCAGTTGATTTCTCAACTGAAACTTTGCAGGCTAGAAGTGATTGGCACAGAATATTTAAGGTGATGTAAAGCAAAGACTACAACCAAGATTATTCTATCCAGCAAAGCTATCATTCAGAATCAAAGGACAGATAAAAAACTTTCCAGACAAGGAAAAGCTAAAGGAGTTCATCACCACCAAACCAGTATTACAAGAAATGTTAAAGGGACTTCTTTAAGAAGAAAAATTTAAAAAAAGAAATATATCAATAATAAAATAGCAATAACAATGTATTTATCAACAATTACTTTTAATGTAAATGGATTAAATTCTCCAATCAAAACCATTGGAGGGCTGAATGGATATGAAAACAAGACAAACAAGACTCTACATATACTTCCAACAAGAGTTTCACTTCAGATTGAAAGACACACACAGACTGAAAGTAAAGGGATGGAAGAAATTACTTCGTTAACATGGAAACAAACAAACAAACAAACACATAAACAAGCAGCTGTGGTAGCAATACTCATACCAGACAAAACAGATTTTAAAACAAAGGCCATAAGAAGTGACAAAGAAAAACCCAGTGATTCCACCTTCTGGGTATTTATCCGAAGAAAACCAAAACACTACTTCAAAGGGACATGTACATCCATATGTTCATTGCAGCATTATTTGCAATAGCCAATATATGGAGGCAACCCGTGTGTCCATCAATGAATGAATAGATAAAGTACAGGTGTACATATAAAATGGAATATTATTCAGCCATAAAAAGAATGAAATCTTTCCATCTGCAATAATATGGATGGACCTAGAGGGTATTGTGCTGAGTGGAGTAAGACAGAGAAAGAAATGCCATATGATCTCACTTATATGTAGAATTTAAAGAACAAAATAAATGAACAAACAAAACAAAAACAAAATCATAGATACAGAGAACATTTTGATGGTTGCCAAATAGGAGGGAGTTGGGAAGATAGGTGAAAACGGAGAAGGGATTAAGCAGTATAAATTGGTAGTTACAAAATAGTCATGGGGATATAAAGTATAGCATAGGAAATATAGTCAATAATATTGCAATAACTATGTTTGGTGTCAGAAGAGTAACAGATTTATCAAGGGATCACTTTGTATGTTACATAACTGTCTAATCACTATATTGTACACCTGAAACTAATATAATACTGTATGTCAACTGTAATTGAAAAATAAAATAAAATATGCCAATAAGAACACACACAAAAGAAGTATCACTATGTGTGAGTCATGTGTTTTGATGAAACCTAAATGAGCAAGAAAATAACTCATGATGAGGGAAAGGCAAATGTGTATTACAAAACAGCAAATGTTACAACTATGACTAGGCACCTCCTAGATTCAAGTAAGTTACATATTTCAAAATATATAAAATCTTTTAAGGACTTCTAGAGAGTGATGTCAACATAGGCTACTATTTAGTAAAGAAGCTGGATAACTGAACTTTGCTTATCAAGAGACAGATGTCTGTTGTGCTATTTTTTCTTGAAGTTAAAAAACACTGCTGCCAAATTATTTGAGCAATATTATCTAATTATTTGTCTTGTTAAGTCAATCCAATGGGATTTAAAAAAATATATATATTATCTCCATCCAGGATTTTTGGGTTTACTTTGGGCTGTGGGAATATATATATGCAGCTAATAACCCTAAAAATAATTCCCTTCATTTAGATATTTAATTTTCTATTCTACTACACGTTTTTATCTATTAGGTTGGTGCAAAAGTAACTGCATTTTTTGCAATTATTTTTAACCTTTTAAACCACAATCACTTTTGCACCAACTTAATAAGTACTTAACACTCTTTTCTGTATCATTCCAATTTTAGTATACATGCTGCCAAAGCGAGCACAAGTTATCACTCTTTTAAAAGGAAATCCCAGAAAATATCAATCCCTAAAACTCTTGGAAGTATGGACTCTGAGTTGAAAAGTGATACAGAATAGTCAAAATTAGAAAGTAAAGAAGTTTCTTTTACTTATTATTTTTACATATACATCACAGAAACCCTGGGGTAAATATATATCAGCAAAATTCTATGTCTAGGTCTAAGTTTTAATAAGTATAAAAAGCTCATTAATTAACCAAAATATAAATAGTCTACATGTTAAAAATCATTTTGTTATAACTTTACAGTGTTTTTTTTTTTTTTCTTTCTTAGGGAAATACAAAATAATGATGCATTTTAAAATTAGTGATGTCTAGATTCAATAAAATGGGATAGTCTTTGGATTGAATTTATGTAGATTCATTGAATTGAATCTATGTCAGGCACCTCCTTGATCTTTCCTCTAGTTGTATTTCAAGTTTTATGGATTATGTACATTGAAGGAAAAGTTTATGAGTAAACAACATTAGTGAAACAAAATTCTTTATTTCACTTCATTTAAAATTAACATGGTCCTAAAATACGAATTTTAATTTTGATTCATTAACTTTAATGTTTCTATGGTGTGGATTTTTATAGGAAGATATTAATAATTTTATGTTAAATCAGAAAGTGTATGAAATATGAGTAGGAATATAGGAAATAACTTTGAAGTTACTATTGATTGAATAAATAATTATTTATAAAAATAAAGTTTAAACGTTTTTACTTCTTAAATTAAAAACTCAGGATAGAAAAGCCACATATTTAGGGTAAGTATTCTTCCCCTTTCAAAGAAATTTCAGGTTTGAAAAATCTTAAAGTATGTACCGGTATATATCAGGGATAATATAACAATAAGAAAAAAAAAAAAATATCTAGCTTAAACTTTAGATAATTGGTAAATAGAGTTAATTGTGTGCTCCTAAATTATTTGGAATATAGGTTTTGTTTTCATCTATCTACTGCTCATTTTGTTTTATAAATTCCTTCAATTTAGAATAAACTTCCATGTTTACACTTGTTGCTTAAGTAATCCATGTCCATTTTAGGAATGATATTTAAAATGGAGAATAAATACTGAAAGAGACTGATTAGCAAACATCCACTCTCAATTACATCAGTAAATATCATCGTTAATAAAGGGAACAACTAACCTTCTGTGGATGATTTTAGGGGCAAAACAATATATTTAATTGCTTTCCAGCCCTGCACTGATGAGATTGTTGAAGACTTTCTTAATTTTTAATGTTATTTTAATTTTTAAAGGAACATTGCCAGGGTTTAATTATACTTCTTCACCTTTATGGGCAGTTTTCATCCGTGGATACAGCAGTATCTACAAGTGTTGTTCCTTCTTTATCCACAGGAAGGAAATTAAGCTCAGAGATGTGCTAAGTGACTAGCTAGAGGTCATAGAACTCATCAGTGCAAAGGCTGTACAAGTAATAGAACCACGGATGTTTCCTCTCAATCCTTTCTACCAACTCAAGAAAATTGTCATTCTTAACCTGCTCAGTTTTCCTATGACAATGTGAACAAGCACTGAAGACTTCCATGGTTTAGACAGAAAATGTATGAATTTAGAGATTTTTATCTTAATATTTTCATTTTTTTTTTTGTCCAGCTAGGCTCTTATGAGACATGTATTCTAAAATTACATTCTGATATATTTAGAACTCTGTCAGTTCAGAGTAGCTTAATACGTGGGCACTCAGTATTGATTCTTTTTAGACTGAATTGTACAGACATTGCCCTGTCATATGTCCTTGAATCAGTATTGCAGAAATCCAATTGCCCTACCCTTAACCTCCTTCATGAAGGCTGATTTTAGTTATTGTGTGTATGAGGCCTGTAAAACAGCAATGTCCCCTTGGGAATCATGATAATGGAAATTAAACTAACACAGGTACTGAAGTCAAGCTTAACAACTGAATGTCACAAGCAGGAATATATACGCAGCTCTAAATTTTACCACAGTTAACTCCTCCTGTCAGTTGGTTAGGCACTTCAACTTTCAATGTGAAAATTGTAATTATCTATTTACCTTCAAAAATTGTTAATGATATATTATCTACTTGCCATGAAAACTATATACTATTGATTGGAGTCTCTTGACAGAAGAAGCATGTAAGCTAAAATGTCAGCAAAGCATCCCAAAAGCAACTGATGCTTTTTCTATTGATTACTCAACCTTGGAAAAAGACAATGAGTTCCCAAACACGCTCTGAGAAACACTCCTTAGAGAGAAGATTGTATCTGTATGCATATTATGTCAAAAATAATATTGTTGTACTTTTGAGCTCTATTTGACATGAAGTTTGTTTCAAACTTTGCATAGAGGGAAATGTTAGCCTTTTTTAGAAATAAACTTCCATAGATTTGTGTACATCTTCATTCCTTAGAACATGCTTAAGGCCTTATGTAAAACAGGGAATCCCTCGTTACTTTCCCCATCACATTCCATAGTCTTATTTGCTGTTCATTTTTTTCAAAATTTAAAGTTGTTCTTCAACTTATCTTCTACAGTCTTTGACTTCGGCTCCAGATCTGATGGAGTTCCTTATAAGAATGTAAGGCCAGAAAAAACTGGGGGGAAATCTGTATGAAATGAGCCAAGATTGAGCAACAAGATCCTAGAGAACGAAGGATCTTAACAACGATGAGTCCTTCTCTTTCCCTATTGTCTGTTCTGCTTTTCTTAAAGCATTTGTGGAGATGCCAGGTGGTAGGATGCTGCTAAGGGTGAGAAATGCTGGCGGAGCTTTAGGCTTCCTCACAGGACTCAAGAGACCAAAAAAAAAGAAAAAAGAAAAAGTGTAAGGGTGCCAAGAAAGATTAGATTCAAGATTTCAGATCACTAAAAGAGGGGGAAATGCAGAGCAGTGAGATGGAAACTCAACCTCCGTTTGTCCCTTGAGGATTTGCACAAGCCAAGAGGTTAAATTGCCAAGCTGAAAGATGCTGAAAAGCAGAGTTTCACAAGTCTCACCGTATTAAAGAGTCTAAAGCTGGAGTTCAAGAAGGTGCACGAAGGACCCTGGGAAACAATGACCTCTGGAGCTCAGCTGGATTGACCATAGGGCAATGCCCTACGAGGGTGGCTTTTTCAAGACTGAGGCTCAAAAGACTGAAAACAAGCCTCAGCCTCTGATTGGATTGAAGGAAGTTATTTCACCCTTAAATCTCACACAGGATAATGTGCATCTTCTTTGGAGAGAAATAACCACTGGAGCAGATGCTGGCTGTCAGTTCCCACCTTCCCATTGGACCTTTACTATTTAGGTTTAGCAGTTCCATTTCCAAATGCCAGAATGTGCATCGCTTTGCCTGAACACTTTTTCTGGCTGCCAGAGTCCTCTGGTTCAGCATTAGCATGACTGGCAATCAATGGTGGGGGATTAATCACTCTTTACTCAATAGAAGCAGAGCTTACATGGTGACAGATATTTCAGCTCTCTTGCCCCTTGTGTGGGATATTTCTGAGGTGCAAGCTCTGGATTATTTTCCAGACTTCTTCAGTAAGATTGCCTCCATTTTCCCATAGTGGTGACCAGTTTGCTAATGCATATTTTACTGGCTTCTTTCCCTTCCCTTCTCTTACTTCCTGTACTCCCCTATTGGCATTTCCTGGGCCTCTCATATTCTTGTCCCAGGTTTTGCAAATGGAGAAACTCAAACTAAATAATATGATCAGTCTGTACTTTTATACTTTATAGAATACCTAGTTTTCAGTAAAAAATAATTAGTCACGCTAAGAAACAGAACAAAGATTGGGGGGGGGGGGATAGAAAAAACAGACCAAGAGGTGACAATAGATGCTGATTTCAAAACACAATCTTTAAAATAACTGATGTCTTCAGTAATTCCATAACACACATACTCACTAGAGAAGGAAGTCAGAACTGTCATCCCAATATATGTAACTTAACATAAAAATTGTTTTGAGATAAAGGCAGTTAAAAAAATAACAGATGTAAGAAGGGTGTTCTAATCGTCCCCTTTTTCTTCTTGAAATCAAGAGACAAAACCCCCATATAGAAGATGCCCTCACTACACCAGAAAGAAAGAAACAGTCTTATCATCAGGGAATGGATGCTAAGAATAAGAGAATTCTGTACAAACAGACCTTGTTAAAATAATTTGTATCTTCCTTTAGCCTCCAATATAGTCTAGTGACTTTTCCACAATCGCCTTTCTTTGTTCAAGCTACTATAAAAATATTCAGTTTTTGCCATTTACTTAAGTCCTCATTCCTTAGTATGTGATACTCATAGTATGTGATAAACATAGTATGTGATATTCAAACGGTGTTGTGTAAAACTTGCATTAAGTAAATGTATATGCTTTCCTCCTGTTAATCTGTCTTATGCCAATTTAATTCTCAAGTCCAGTCAAAAATGCTAAGAGGATAGAGGTAAAGTTTTGCCTCTCCTACAGAAGTAATAGTTTTGATAGTATTTAATCAATTGCATAATCCACAATTTTCTGGTTGATAACATGGTTTATAATGGTAGTTATAATGGTTCCTATTTCATACTGCTAGGTTCTCATGCCTGAAACCATCAGTTTTCTTAGCCTTGAGTTTGACTACTGCTTAATTGACTTGCTGCCACATCATTATTTATACTTCTATGAAATGCTTTTGAAATTAGGAAGAACAATGTATAGTCTGCCCAGTTCTTTCCAGGATGAAAATTTGCTTTGAGCTTTATCCTCTTCCTACCTCTCTAACTATAGGATTCCCCTCTGTTATCCAGAGATGTTGTAAAGCAGTCATGTCTGCAATTGAAGCCTGTACAATTCATATTTTATAGATATTTTAAAATCTGTGAATTGCCTATTTTGAGAATTCTCTAAGTCCCTACTCTCATCTTACTGTGCTGAGCACTTTGTAAGCATTTGATAAATCTTTCATTGCATCACGTCACACCATCTCTTTGTTAGGAAACTATTTGCTCTGTGTTGATTCTCACTGTATTTTTCTCTTGTAAAATAAATATGCCTTTGATCAAACACACAGCTTCCAAAAGGGTAGATAGGAAGGCATAAAAGAAAGGCTCTCCACCTTGTAGAACAGGTGAGTTTAAACAATTTTAATGCTGAGGTGAGGGTTATCACATATTATTCTCATTTCTTTACTTGGTTGACTGCATGCAGTTTTTTCCTACACAATAAAATGCAACAAGAGAACACTTTCAAGTATATGTGTGTGTGTGTGTGTGTGTGTGTGTGTGTGTGTGTGTGTGTGTATGTAAACCTTTCCCCATACTAAAGTTAGTTTTAAACACAGTGGTTTTAAATACATGTCTTGAACAATTGTTAAACATATAATTTTGTTAAACTGTCTCTAACAGATATGTGGTATAGTTTTCAAATTTAAATTTCATTAACATAGTCAGAAAAAAATAGTATATGATAGTCAAACTCACTTTTCTTGTAGATAATAATTTATTTTGCAAAATAAGCTCTATGTAAAAAAAAAAATGTCATAATCTTTTCTCCTTCCTCTATATCTTCTGTTTCTTTCTATTTGATTCAGAATATATTAAAATGATTATATATACTTCAAGTCTATGAATTTGTTTTCAGGGAATAAGAAAGCAAAGCCTTATTTCCTCCACTATCAAGTCTCTTAATTGCTTTAAAACAATGAAACAATACTGGCCAAAATCAGTCATTTGGACTGAGAATAGATTGAAATAGCAAATATTCAATGATTCCAATTTTGCATTTGTTGCAAATCCTGTGAACTACCAGAAAAAATGGGGAGGGGGGGATGGTGACTATATTGAAGTTTTGAGGAGAAGAAATAGGAGGTGTTATAACTTGCATGGCATTGTCTAAACATCCATTATATATATAGTTGTTTTTGTTGTTGTTTTTCTTTGCCACGTGCCCTGTGACTACTTCAAACCACTAACCTGATGGGACATGGGAACACATCTCTTTGATTCTTTAACTTCTTCACTTCATAGTACCTTGCCCTGTACTGGAGGGAGAACTCCAATAAATATTTGATGGAGAAAGGTCTAGTAGCAAGGAAATCAGCCTGCAACAAGTAGAGAGTCAAACCTTTGGAATAGTAATGAGGGAGAAACTCATTCTCAAATGTACATCTAGGCAAGACCCTGAGGAAAAAGCTTCAAAGTGATTTAAAGTGGACTCTCCCAGATAATCAACAGTGACCTAGTTAAGAGTGTAAACAATAATATCACCTTGCTTCTGTAGAATGTATCACCCCAACTACCGAAAATGTCAGTATGACCAATAAGAGCATATGAAAAATTAGGAAGTAAAAAGAGTTTATATTTGGCACAACTCTTTCCCTCTATGTAGTTCATTTCCTTTTCTCTAGTTAAGTGAGTTTTCCTTTTCTCCCTGTCAATGTTAGTGTCCACTCACATCGACCCCAGGCCTCTCATCCATGCTCAGCAAACAAGCTCTGCCCAGACATATCCTTTTCTTTACTGCATTATGATTGACCTAACATGGCTCATTCCATCCAGGCAAAGTCAAGTGGATTCATTTACTATCACTAATAAACCAGTTCCTTCCATATTTCTGAAATGAGGGGACTCTACTTTCCCATTCCTCACATTTCCTTCCATGTAGAGAGAGACCTCTCTTCCTCTTGGGGAAAATATTGCCACCTAAAACCATGTTTCCCTCTGCTTCTTCATGTTAGAAATCTCTATCTGCATTTAAGTCTGTTGTTTTTCTTTTTTTAAATATTTTAATTAAAATATAGCTAACATACAGCATTGTATTAATTTCAGGGATACAACATGCTGCCACAGATGGTACAAACCCATTCCCTTCCATAGCTGAGCAATATGCCATTGTATATATGTACTGCTTTCTCTTTATCCATACTTCCATCCACAGACACCCAGACTGCCTCCACATGTTGGCCATTGTAAACAATGCTGCAATGAACATATGGGTACACATGTCCCTTCAAAGTAGAATTTGGGTTTCCTCAGGTACACACACTGAAGTGGGATTACTGGGTCTTTCTTTGTCTGTTGCCATAGCTTTTGTTGTAAAGTCTATTTTGTCAGATATTAAGTATTGCTACTTCAGTTTTTTGTGGGATTTTTTTGTTTTCATTTTTATGAAATCTGTTTTTCCCCATCCCTTTACTTTCCACCTGTGTGTGTCTTTCTTTTTTTTAAAATTAAAGTTTATTGGGGTGACAATTGTTAGTAAAGTTACATAAATTTCAGTATATAATCCTGTATTACATCCTCAATAAATCCCATTGTGTGTTCACCAACCAGAGTCAGTTCTCCTTCCATCACCATCTTTTTGATCCCATTTATGCTCATCTGACACCCCCACCCCCTTACCCTCTGATAACTAAACTATTGTCTGTGAGTTTTTGTTTTTCATTTGCTTGTCTTGTTCTTTTGTTTTTGGTTTATATACCACATATTAGTGAAATCATATGGTTCTCTACTTTTTCTGTCTGACTTACTTCGCTTAGCATTATAATCTCAAGATCCATCCATGATGTCACAAATGTTCCTATTTCGTCTTTTCTTACCGCTGAATAATATTCCATTGTGTATATATACCACAACTTCTTTATTCATTCATCTATTGAAGGACATTTTGTTTGTTTCCATGTCTTGGCCACTGTACATAAAGCTGCAATGAACATTGGAGCACAAGGATCTTTATGGATGTTTTCAGATTTTTTGGGTAGATACCCAGGAGAGGGATTGTTGGGTCATATGGTAATTCTATTTGTAATTTTTTGAGGAACCTCTACGCTGCCTTCCATAGTGGCTGCACCAATCTGCATTCCTACCAACAGTGTATGAGGGATTCTTTTTCTCCACAGCCTCTCCAACACTTGTTACTATTTGTCTTGTTGGTGATAGCCATTCTAACAGGGGTGAGGTGATACCTCATTGTGGTTTGTATTTGCATTTCTCTGATGATTAGTGATGTTGAGCATTTTTTCATATGTCTATTTGCCATTTGTATGTCCTCTTTGGAGAAATGTCTCTTCAGGTCCTCTGCCCGTTTTTCAATTGGATTGTTTGTTTTTTTGTTGTTGAGTTGTATTAGTCCCTTGTATATTTTGGATATTAGCCCCTTATCGGAGGCACTGTTTGCAAAAACTTTATCCCATTCAGTTTGTTGCCTCTGTATATTGTCAATGGTTTATTTTGCTGTGCAGAAGCTTTTGAGTGTGATATAGTCCCATTCATTTATTTTAGCTTTTACTTCCCTTGCCATTGGAGTCAAATTCATAAAATGTGCTTTGAACCCAAGGTCCATAAATTTATGACCTGTTTTCTTCTATGCAGTTTATTGTTTCAGGTCTTATACTTAAGTCTTTGATCCATTTTGAATTAATTTTGGTGCATGGTGAGATAGCAGTCCAGTTTCATTCTTTTGCATGTAGTTTTCTAAATCTGGCAGCACCATTTATTGAAGAGGTTGTCTTCCCTGTGTGTGTCTTTCGATCGAAGTGATTCTCTCCATAGATAGCATATGTACGGGCTTTGTTTTCTTATCCATTTAGCTCTCCTATGTCTTTTGAGAGAAGCATTTAATCAATTTACATTGAAAGTAATTGCTGATAGATATGTAGCTATTGTCATTTTGTTATTCATAATTTTGTTGTTGTTGTTGTTTTTTCCATCTTAAAGAAGTCCCTCTAACACTTCTTGTAACACTGTTTTGGTGGTGATGAACTTCTTTAGTGTTTTATTGTCTGGGAAGGTTTTATCTGTCCTTCAATTCTAAATGATATCTTTGCTGGGTAAAATATCTTGGTTGTAGGTCCTTGCTTTTCATTATGTTGACTATTTAGTGCCAATCCCTTCTGGCCTGCCAAGCTCCTGTTGAGAAATCAGCTGACAAGCCTAAGGGAACTCCCTTATAAGACACTAGTTGCCTTTCTCTTGCTGTTTTTAGGATTCCCTCTATGTCTTTAACCTTTGCAATTCTAATTATACTGTATCTTGGTGTGGGCCTGTTTCCATTTTCTTGTTTGGGACTTTGTGCTTCCTGGACTTGTATATCTATTTCCTTTTCCAGGTTAGGACAGTTTTCAGTCATTACTTCTTCAAAGAGGTCCTCAATCCCTTGCTTTCTCTCTTCTCCTTCTGGGACCTCTATAATGTGAGTATCGTTACCCTTCGTGTTTTCTCAGAGATCTCTTAAACTATATTCATTTATTTTTATTTTTGTTTTGGATTCTTTTTTCTTTTTGCTGTTCTGATTGGTTGTGTTCTGCTACCTTGTCTGTCATCATTGATTCAGTCCTCTGCTCATGTAGTCTGCTGGTGATTCCTTCTAGTGCATTCTTCATTTCAGTTATTGTATTCTTCACTTTTGCCTGTTCTTTTTTATGGTTTCTAGGTCCTTTGTTATGCTTGCAATCTCTCTGTTGAAGTTCTCACTAAGTTCCTTGAGCATCCTTATAAGCATTGTTTTTAACTCTGTGTTAGTTAGATTTCTTTGTTTGTTTTTTTCATTTGAGACATATTTCTTTGTTTCTTCATTCTGGCTGCCTATCTGTGTTTGTTTCTATGTATGAGATATCTCTGCTGTGTCTCCCAGTCTTGGCCGGGTGGCCTTATGTAGTAGGTGCCCTGTGGGGCCCTGGCATACTCTCCCTGGTTACCTGCTCCAGGTGCTCCTCTAGTGTCTCTTGTATGGGTTGTCTGTGCCCTTCTTTTATAGTTGAGCCTTAATTGCTATTGTCACATCATTGGGTAAGATTGACCCCCAGTCTGATTTGCTTGGTGGTATGGCCACGCCCATCGCTTACAGGTTGCTGTGCGGAAGCTTACCTCACTGAGTGGTATTTGCCCCAATGATGGGCGCTGGTGCCTGTTGAGACTTCCCTTTGGGTGTGCTGCTGGTGGGGCTAATTGGGTGGTGCTTTGCTTTGGTCTGAGCCAACCTCCAAGTATGTTGATTTAGGGGCTTCGTGGGAGGGTCCCTTGTTCAGGCCCAGTTCACACCCACTGCCTGTGACCACTGAGGAACTACCTGTATGAGCTACAAAGCAATCTTCAGATTTTGCTGCTTGTGCTAACCCTGGAGGCAGGTAGTAGAGGCCACAATATAAACCAAGGATGTCTGCCACCAGTATCAGGCCTGAAGTAGCTCTACAAAAAGCCAGGACATCCTGAGGCTTGCTGCCACCAGCCGACTCCCTTGAGGTTCAGCCACTAACAAAGCCTCATGTGATATACAAGTTGAGTGAGGCGGGATCTCAGGGAAGTCACTAGAGTGAGAAGAGTTGTGGTCAACAGATTAACATAGACTCTGGTTTGGTTCCAGTGCTGAGCCTGAAGCTACTTTTCAAAAGTCTCAGAGCACATGGAGGCCAGTTGCCACCCACCTGGGACCTATGAACTCTGATAGTTTTCCAAAAAAGAGTGCAATTTTGCGTGGCTGCTGCTTGTGGAGAAAGTGCCTCTGGTATTCAGTGAGTTGGGTGAGGTGGGTTCCCAGTAAGTCAGCAGGATGGAGTCAGGCCAATCAGATTAGCCTGGAGGAGGGCTCAACACAGGATAGATGGCTCCCACCTACCCACTACAGAAGAGTAGGTAGGACCCCACACAGGCAAAATGATGACTGTCCTCCAGACCTCCCTACAAAGTCACACACCTCACTCTGGTCCCCTATGTGTCCGACACCCCCCAATTTACTGTCCCATACCGGAGCCGAAGGGTGAGTGCCTGCAAATGAAAGAGTCTGTGTGTGGGTCATTTAAGAGGACCTCTGGGTTTCCTAATCCTCTGTCCCACCCGGATGGTCAGAATCCCCACTGGTTTTCACAGCCAGATATTGTGAGAGTTCCTCTTCCCACCACCAATACTCTGGGCTGGGGAGACTGTTTTGTGGCTGGGGTACCTCACTGCTCCAAGGGGAACCTCTGTATATCTCTCCTGGTTTTCAACCACCATGGGGATGATTTGGGGCTTGCTGTTTTCACATCTCTGCCCCTCCTAACGGTCTAGATGTGGCTTCATTTTTACATCATTAGTTATAAAACTTCTGTTCAGCTAGATTTCAGATGATTCTCCAGGTTGACTGTTCTATAACCTAGTTATAATTTTAATGAGTTCATGGAAGGAAGCAGGCACAGTGTTTATCTACCCCATCATGTTGGATCTCCTGAATTTAAGTCTGCTTAACTCAGGGTTTTAGGATTAGGAGAATACTTGCCCACATATAGGAACTAGGTCCTCCAACTTAGCCTATATCTGAATGAAAATGATATTTTGGCCTCCGTATGTTGACATCTTTGTTTCTCAATAGTTGGCATAGCATACAAGGGTGTTAATTATTTGGTGTACACTTGAACCAAGTCTAGTTGCTAATGCTTCCTAGTAGAGAATAACCCTGCATAATACCAACATTAGAGTTCTGGTATAAAGAAAAGGGGCCTGCAAAGAAAACTGTTTTCCTTACTAACATATATATGTGGCCTTAGTCAAATTTCTGTATTTTATTAAGACATACACTGGTCATTTCTGAATTTTTCTTCTAAATATCATACAGACTGAAATGCTTTTTATTTTCTCACCATCTAAGAATAGACAAATAAAAATAAGCAAATAATATAATCCAAAAAAAAAAAAAAATCTAACAAAACTAGTGGAGGAGGTGAAATTTATTCCAATATATTCTACTAAGCATGTGGTCATGAGTTAAATAGGATAACAAAAAGTCCTTAACTTTTGTTCTATAGCAAAGGATCTAGAATAGCAAAGAGTCATATTTATCTTTACCTCAAATAACTGTGACCTCACCCTCACCCCATGCTTTCAAGGGCCTGCTGTGACAATTCTCCTGTCACCCACATGTGCAGTGTCAGGGGTCAATGGGATGTGTAAATCCAGAACACATCCTTGAACCCCCTTTGAAGACCTGCTTTGGGTATGCATGACTGACTTCAGAATTTTCTAAATATATTATATGCTTGCTTTGAGTCCTGAGAAAAACTAGGATCAAGTCTATAAGGGTCTTCCACAAAATAAACAAGAGAAAGCAGTGTAAGAGATTTCCTGAGAAGTTTGCAATTCACAGAAAAAGAACATTAAATAGCATCCTTGTGTCTTGTCTGGGACCAAGCAAAAACTTCCTTGGTATTCAGTTGATTCAAAGAGATATTTGTGATAAATTCAATAAAATTGTATTCAGCAACTAGCTTTGTTAGATTGCATTTATCTTCTCCATAAAATTAAAATAATACAATTACAATGATTGTAAAAGACAGCTACTGATCAAGAAATTTATGTTTCTTTTTCTTTGCCTCCAAAGGTCAACTTCCCTCATTTTCTTTTACACAGAATTTTTCCTTCTCTACATTGCGTGCTTTGTCTTCAGCCAAAATATTTACCTCTGTGTATATGACTCTCAATAGTTTCTCTCTAATATCAGTATCTATATTATGTATTTTTCTTTTCAATAGATTTATTGAGGTATATTTTACATATAATTAAAATTGACCATGTTTAGGTATACAATTCAATGTTTTTTAGTAAATGTACAGACTTATGCAACCATTACAGCAAAATCAAATTTTAAAATATTTCCAGCATTCCAGAAATATCCCTCATGGTCATAATCAGTATTCCCTATTCTCATATCCAGCCTCAAGAAAACATTAATTTACTTTGCTTCTATATATTAGAGGGTTTTTTTGTTTGTTTGTTTGTTTGTTTTTATAGGCTTTTTTATTTAGAACAGTTTTAGACTTAACAAAAATTTTTCATATATCCCAAACCCAGTTTCTTGTTATTAGCATCTTATGTTACTGTAATATATTTGTCACAATTGGTGAACTAACCCTGATAATTTTTTTAACTAAAGTTGAAATGTGTGTTAGTTGTCAATCTTGTTCTTCTTCAGTACTGTGTCGACTATTCTGAATCTTTTGCCTTATATATAAACTTCAGAGTTCTCTTTTTAAATCTACAAAATTGCTTGCTGCTATTTTCATTGAACCTTTAGATCAACTTGGTAAAAATTGACATCTGAAGAACATTAGGACTTCCAATTCATGAACATGGAATGATGAGACAAGTGAAGAGTTAACAGGAGCGGGCTTGTGAGCTAGCAGAATGAGACAGGCAAAGAGTTAACAGGAGCGAGCTTGTCAGCTAACAGTTATGAATTTAAACATTAACCGCTTGGCTCAGAATCCCCTGGCTAGCACTACACCTGCAAGCTGACCAGCACCTTACTTACATCCATCATAGTTGGGAACAGAACAATTCCCAATCAAAACAGCAACCGCCTGCAAGCTGACAAGCACCCATGTCTTGCATAGAAAAATATAAAACCCCAGCACTCCTTCTTATTGACACAACTGTCTCCATTGGACTCTGCCCTGGCTAAACTCCTTTTGCCAGTATCTCTTTTACCCCTCTGTCTCAGCAGTTCTTCCTATCACACTGCCCTGGCAAAACTCTTTTTGCCAGTTCCCAACAGAATGCTCTCTCTCTATCTGACTTTCAATAAATCTTTTTGCTCTTCCACTTTGTAGATTCTTGTGAATGCTTTCATGTTCTGTGAACAACCGAAGGTTAATTCTACACCAATACACAGAATGCCTATTTATTTGTATTCGATTTATTTTATCAGATATTTTGTTTTCTACATATCTACTATCAACATATTTTGTTAAATGAATACTGAATTGTTTCATATTTTGGTGCCACTATAAATGGTATTGTGTTTTTAATTCCAGGTTCCAACTTTTTATTATTGGTATATAGGAAAGCAATTGATATTTATATATTAGTCTTGCATATTGGGTTCTTACTTTACTCATGTATTAATTACAGAAGTTTTCTATTTGTTTTTTGTCCTTTTGGGGGATAATTTAGATAGACAATCATGTCATCTTTTTAATTTATTTATTTACATAACTTTTGTTTTCCATTTTTTATCCTATTGTGCTAGCTCAGTCTTACAGTATGTTTGTTGAATATGATTCTTATCTTGTTCCCATTTTAGGGACAAAGTGTATGGTTTCTCCAGATTAAGTATGATGTTAGCTATATGTTCTTCATTTTAAAGAAGAACCCCTCGTGTGCTAAGAGTTTAACTCAACAATGGGTTTTAGAGCTTGCCAATTTTGATTTTGCTTCATTAACATATGATCATATGATTTTTCTTTTTCAGTCTGTTGATATACTGAATTTATTGATTGATTTTCAAATGTGGTACTAGTCTTGAACACCTAGTTATTGGATATAATTCTTTTTACATACTAAAATTTTGTGAAGAGCTTTTGCACCTATATCATGAAAATTATTAGTCTATTGGTGTTTTTGTTTGTTTGTTTGTTGTTTATTTGTTTTGTAATAACTTTGTCTGGTTTGGGAATTTAGGTAATGCTGGTCTCATAAAATGAGTTAAGAAATATTCTTCCTGCTTCTGTTTTCTGAAATAGATTATGAAGAGAGAGTAGCTTTGTTTCCTCTTAAATATTAGTTAGCATTCATCAGTGAAAATCTCTGGACCTGGAGCTTCCTTACTTGAAAAGTTATTAATTATGAATTCAATTTATTTAATATATATGTGTCTATTCTGATTATCTTTTTCTTCTCATGTAAATTTTGATAGCTTATATATTTCAGGGACATGAACCGTTTCATCTGAGTTATCAAATTTGTGGGCTAGAATTGATCAAGATATCCCTTTTTTACTCCTGATATTGATAATTTGTATGTATGTATGTATGTATGTATGTATGTATGTATTTATTTATTTATTTATTTATATATTTTATTTTTCTAGTGAGCCTGGCTAGAACTTATTGATTTTATTGATTCTTTTTCAAAGAACCAGCTTTTTGTTTCCTTGATTTTCTTAATGTTTTTGGGTTTTCAATTCTATTGTTTTCTAGATTTAAATTTGTTTTTCTGATACTTGTTTTAGATTAAATTGTTCTTCTTCATTTGGTGTTCTAAAAGTGAAACTGAGATTATTGATTTTAGATCATGCATTATTTCTAATTATATGCATTTAATGCTGTAAATTTCCCTCCAAGCACTGCCTTTACTACATCCCACAATCTTGATTCATTCTATTTCATTTTCACTTAGTTCAACTTGATAAACTTCTTTGACTCATGCATAGTGCCTATTTTCCAAATATTTGGGGATTTTCCAGCTATCTTTCTGATATTGATTTCTAGTTTAATTGTCTTGTGGTCTGAAAACACAGTTTGTATGATTTCTATTTTAGCAAGTTTGTTATGGTGTGTTTTATAGCTCACAATGTACCTATCTTGGTGACTGCTCCATCTGAGCATGAGAATAATAAGCATTCTGCTGTTGTTGGATGAAATCATTTTAAAATAATTAGATCAAGTTGATTGACAGTCCTGTTCTGGTAAACTATATTCAACTATATTAAGTTATTGCCAAATAGTGAGAAACTCTGAGATAGAGCAAAAGACCATATCCTGGGCATGGAAAAATTGGAAACTGGTAAAAAATCTTTAATGATTATGCAGTGTGTTTGCATTTCTTTTTACCAATGCATTACAATAAAGATTACTTTTGTGTTCCCTTTAAGATTAGGCAATTTTTATTTCTTCATATATTAATATAAGTATGTAAAATAAGATTTGTATAAAATTTAATGAAGTAGTGGAGTATAAGAAAAAATCACATTTATGCTTTCATTTGGAATATAATTTATCTATAGTTAGGAAAAATAATAAAGTGTTAAAATTTTTTATTCAAACTTAGAAGTATTTGAGTTTTGCATTTTTTGCAACCACAAAAATTCACATTTTTTATTTATAACATTTTAAAAAATATTTTTCACATCTCATATTTGTTCCCATTTTCTGTTAAAATTTGAAGTGTTCTACATTTGTGTGTGTGTGTGTGTGTGTGTGTGTGTGTGTGTGTTAGTGTGTGATTGCTATTAGAAACTAATACAGCTATTTATAGATGGCAAAACCATTACTGGCAAATACCTTTAAAGGGTGAATAGTGAGGGAAAAAAAAAAAAAAAAGAAAAACTAGCATGATCATATTTTGTGTCAACAAGAGAATTTATATGAATTAATGTAGTTCCTTGTGGCTGCTGTAACAAATTATTACTGAATTGCTGGTTTGCAACAAATACATTTTCCACATAGTTCTAGAAACCAGGAGTTTGAAATGAAGGTATGGTTATTGCTGCACTCACTCCAGAATCCATTTCCCGCCTTACTCAATTTTCGGTGGTGGTTGGCATTCCTTGGCATTTCTTGCTATTCCTTGAGCTTCTAGTGGAATCACTGAAATGCCTTTCTTTGTCTTCTCATGGCCTCCCTCTCTGTGGGTATCTTCTCCTCTGTGTTTCTACAAATCTTATAAACATTTGTCATTGGACTTATGGCCCACACACATAATCCAGAATAAATACCTCTCGAAACCTTTTACTTAATCACGTATGCCTTTTTGTTTGTTTGTTTGTTTGTTTGTTTGTTTGTTTTATAAATTTTATTGGGGAATATTGGAGAACAGTGTGTGTCTCCAGGGTCCATCAGTTCCAAGTCATTGTCCTTCAATCTAGTTGTGGAGGGGGCAGCTCAGCTCCAAGTCCAGCTGCTGTTTTTAATGTTAGTTGCAGGGGGCACGGACCACGATCCCAAGGTTGTGGGAAGTGAACCAGCACCTTGTTGTTGAGAGCTTGCGCTCTAGCCAACTGAGCCGTTCTGCCACCCCTCACATAAGAATTTTTAATATAAGGTAATATTCATTTTTTTTCCCATAATGTAGTTTGCCTCTGGCCCACAAGCATTCCTGTCTATCCTATGTGTAAAAGTTACTTACTTTATTCCAATATCCCTACAAATCTCTTCCTATTACAGCATTAAATCTAAGTCAAAAAATTCATCTAAATATTATCAGCTCAAAAGCCATAAAGCCAATTATCTAAGTTATCTGAATCAAATATGGACGAGACTCTGGGTATTGACAAATAGTCTCTCCTAGACCAACTCTAGCCAAGATCCTCTGAGATTTCTTCTCAACCAGGCCTCAAGCTTGGCCCACAAAGACTTGAACTAACACTAATATAGTTTCTAAAAGCTACAAGCCACATCCCTTGTGGCTTGTAGATGACTCTAGCCCCCCTTAAAATGTCTGACAGAGAAAACTTCAAAACTGTCTAAAATATTTACTGTTTTTCCAATCCAACACCTCAGGATAGGATCTCTATCTCACAATCTCCTTTGGGAGTGTAAAATCTGAACTTTGATAATTACCAGTGAGCAGACACAAATGGCTTAATCACAATTCCACCAAAGAACCCATTGTAATTTTCATTTCACTGACTCTATTTTAGCCCTCACTTGCCCCACTCTGTAGTTCCCCAATCTTCCTTTAAAATGCCCATTGACATCTGTACTAAGTAAAGTTGAGTTCAGTTCATGTTAGACTCCTTTCCCTAGTTATTACTGATTAAAATTTGTCCTTACCACTTTAACATCTGCTTTTATTTATTTTTGACAGTATAATCCATGCTAGGGCTAAATTCCTCCTCACCAATGGATCTGTGAAATAAGAAAACAAGTTTTCTGCTTCCAAAATACAATGGCGGGACAGACAGCCATAGGATAATAGCTATAAACATCCCCATTTCCAAAGAGTAAACATGGAATAAATAAAGGGGTATTGAGTCCCAAACATGTTGGAAATCAAGCAGCACAAATTCTAGTAGGTTTCAAGGCCTGAGAACATTGTACTGTGGCTCATGCTACACTGTCTAGGCTTATGGTGTCCTTTGGCCACTTGTATACACCAGTCACTGCCTCTGCACCGGTGACTTCACTCTCAGGAGCCAAGGCTCTGCCTTAAGAGGTGTTGTTTTTTTCCTTTTTTTTTTTTCCCTTTTACTTAAAAGATAGCACATGGTTATAGCTGTGTATCTATCGGGTGTTTCCTGCCTGGAGCACTTTGGAATTCCGATATCTTTCTCTCAATTTATGCTTCTTTCCCCTTCCATCCAAGCTGGCGGTGTGTCTGGTGATACAAGAGTCTCAAAAACTGTGTGAGTCTCCTGTGTGTCACAGGATCCACATCATTAGACTGGAGCCTCCTTCAGAGAGCTTTCCTGGATAATACCTTCTCTATTTCTGGCTTTGCTGAGATGATTGAGTGTATACATGTGCTACATACCTAATTTTTTCAGCAAACCCTTTTGCAGACATACCCTTGGTCTGCTCTCTAAAGCATACATTCATAAGGGTGCATCTCTTAATATTGGTATATTTTGTTATCTGGATGGGTTGAGACTTTCTACATCATAAAGTCAACACACCATTTTATATAGAACTGCCTCAAATTACTTGATATTCCTTGCTAAAAGAATCCACTTATCTAAGAAATAACAAAGATTGAAAAATTATTTGACTAGTTCAAATGATTTGCAGACTTTGATATTTGCATTTTGCACCTGATCATTCTAATTTTGTATTCAGAACGCAGATTTAAAGTGTGGGATCAAAGTAAATTTCTTTACCTAACTCTTTCCAATGATGAGATCATTATATTATTCAATGATATCACATGAATATTTTTAAGGAGGCATTGACTCTTTTTCATAAAAAGGGGGGGGAGTGAAGAGATATACTTTTTTGTGATTTCATATACCTCTTGAATTAAATATTTTTATAGTGATGCAAATAAAAAATATGGAAGTAATGATAGGCACTAGGAAGAAAGAATTGAGTTACCACTCAAAGTTTACAACTGCTATTAGGAGGGTGTTTATAAAAAATATTTTAAAATTCCGAAGGAAGTCAATCTATTTACATTTGCAGGAGTAAATCAATCTTGATACATAAAAATCCCATTGTTAATATGGGATGTTTGCTTTTCAAGAATATAAAACCCTTCCTGGGGAAAGAGTCCTTCAAATTCTACAAAGGATTCACCATATTGAGTATCTATCTATCCAGGAGAGATTGAAAACATCCCAGCTGATCCTCCAAAGCAATTGCAAGGTATTTTCTTCTTAGAATTACACTAAAGGCTTATGATTGGACTAGGAAAGAATACATTCTTGTCAGCAAAACTGAAGAACTGGCTCTTTAAAGGCAGCTGTTTGAACTCATTCATAAAGGGCAAGTAACTTTCACTGTGTCTTTAACCCTGGCTTTACACATGTCAACTCATTGAATCCCCAGGAACTGTATCTTAATCCACTTTTAGAAATACGAAACTATGCCGCAGAGGCAGTGAAACAGAGGCTGAAACTCAGGACTTCTATGCAGCGCAATCCACGGTCTTGCTGATATCCCCCAATGTTTCTTTTATTTCATGGACTATCTCTTAGCTGGACAGCACATAAACGCTGTGTTTGCAAAGCTTATTCTAAGGGTCTGCCCTCTTGAATGCTTCTCATCCAATTATCTTCACTAAAGTGTTGTTTTCTAGCCTGTGATCAGCTCTCATTCTAAAACCAAGTCCTACTTAGACCAGTGTGTATGGAAGAAATCTACCTTGTATCTAGTCCAAACCTGTCTATTAAATAAAATCCTCTCATAGTTTCTTGTTAACAAGACATATGCCTTTATCATGCTAGAAGTATGGGAGCAGTCACGGCTAAGATACATACAAAAGGCATTAATTCATGCAGAATTGTTAAGGCTAAAGAAAAATCACCATTTATTGATTTTTTTTTGGTGAACTATATCTTTATGCTCACCTTTAATCAATTTAAAAATAATTATCCATTTTATACAGAGTCCTAAAGCTTGAATATATTGAATATGTATATTGGATTTGTGAAGGTATTTACATAGTTCAACTATCTTTTTTGGCCCAATATGAAATGTATGCATTCTTGTCAGATATACATTACTTTGTATCAGTGAACTTAATGAAGTCTAGGATATCTTAAAACCAATGAACACTAAAGAATTGTGTTCAATTCTAAATCATATTCCCATATTCTGATTTCTTCTGCTTCAGAAAGAAAACATTTCCACATCTGTGTATTCAAAGTCCCAATCAATAAACTGGACTTGCCCAAGCCATGAGCAGGGTAAATGTAATATACCATGAAGTTACTGACATGAGGGGTTTGTTAGCATACAGCCCAGCAGTTCCAATCTTATAAGTACTTCAAATGCTAAGCCCCAATTTATTACCTTGACTGATGATGATGGAGGGTAATTACTAACACATAAATTATGTTTTCTAAGACTTCTCATTATATATTTAAAGTTATTATTTTGATTACACACAGACGCACACACACATACACCCCCACACACATGCATGATCATCCCCGGAAAGTTACTTAGGTTTTGATATTATTTTGGGTTCATGGACTTCTGTGAGAATTTAAGTATCCTCCACTCCTGAAAGATAGACATATTTGTTTATATTTTGTTGTTTACATAAATTCAGATAATATCCAAGTGTCTGGGAACTGTTCATGTACATCATTTTAGAAACCACAATCCATAGCATGGCTATAAGATTCTAAAAATGTATATTACTGATTAAAGAAATTTAAAGCAGATGTGTCTTTGCAAAATATTTATCTATTAAAAGCAAATAGTGTATTTTTAAGTGCTGTAATCTTGTGTTTAAGAATAACACCTATGCAAAAGAAAGGGCTTTCACTCCAAGCTGTGACAATTTTATACTTATATGCAAAGCTCAGATGTTCAGATATTAATTCCCTCAGTAGAAAAATATTACCATTAATAAAAGCCATTAATACAGTACTACAGATTATGGGAGATCAAAGAAGAAAAATGGATTAAGGAAATCAAATGGAATTTGACTGTGAACAATTAGAAATCCCAAGTGTTTCCACTGAAATACACATATTTGATCTTTAATAATAACAGTTGGTGAATTATTCATTCAAATTTTAAATCCACAGAGGTTGTTCTACTTTTTAGTCTTTCATTTAATGGCATGTGTCTGTCCTAATCTATATAACATTTCTTATCAAGTTAGTTCCCTGAATGTAATTTTTGGTAAAATAACCACAAGGAAATTTCTTTAAATAAAATACAATTAGTATTAAAAATAATGGGAATATGATCATCATAAATACAGTGACCTAATTTTAATACCAGATATTTTCATAAAGTTTTAGAAGTCACTTTTAAACCCGTGAAGGAAGAGTTTAAATATTATAAAAATAAAATTCTCTCCAGTGTCTAGTCTGTTATTATGCTATTGGAAAATGCAAGCAATTCATCTAAAACATGTTTATTTTCTTTCCTCCTTATCATTATAACTTAACTTTTAAAAGTGTATCTATATTTTAAAGTCATTTCATCTGTTGGGCCAATAAAGTCCATGTGGCTTTTACCTGTTTTTTTTTTTGTTGTTGTTTGTTTTGTTTTTTAGCAGAACTTTTAAAAATATGTATTTAAGTTATCTTTTAAGCATATTTTTTCTTTTTTTTAAACTCTGTGAATATATGTCTAATAGAGGTTTGCAAACCTTTGATAAAGCCAACATCGAGGGCCAGTCACAGTCCATTTCCATCTCTGAGTATGGATCACATATTCTCTTTCATTTTGTACTCCTGGACTGTTTCCCCTTTGTACAGGTTCACTGATGTTTCTATTTTTCTTTTTCTTTTTAGCCTGATTTCTAAGCAGTCATTCTTGCATCTCTGTAGTTTAATATTCAGCCAATGACTTGGGCAAATTTAGTACTCTAGCACCTCATGCACAAGACTTCTTCTCTCTGCTGATTGATCCGTGGTTAGGCTGGGAAGTACATTGAAAGGTCAGCCACTTGTCAAGTATTTCATGGCCTTTGCTTTACACCAGGACCTTTTGGGTCTTTCCAGGGTATGTGTAGTTTCCTGGTAACTAGGTATGTGTGTAGAGCATATACATGGTGTGATCACAAAATA
Organism: Rhinolophus sinicus; assembly: GCF_036562045.2. Taxonomy (NCBI): domain Eukaryota; kingdom Metazoa; phylum Chordata; class Mammalia; order Chiroptera; family Rhinolophidae; genus Rhinolophus; species Rhinolophus sinicus. The sequence continues at coordinate 21,346,862 of NC_133754.1, read as the reverse complement.
CGGTGAATGCTGCTGCTGAGTGCCATCCAATGGAAAGGCAGGATCTTCAATACAGGAAGCAGTGCATCAAATCTTAGTAACAGTGTATGACAAGTTTCACCTTGTTCAGTGCAGTCAGTAGGGTGCGAGCTACAGTTGAGAGAGGTGATGTTTTAAAGTGTACTGTACATCATCCTCCCTCATGACAACGCTTTGTGCTACACATTGCTTTTCCTATGGCAATTTCTGTCAAGTAAAAACATTGCAGGTGTATCACCCACCTTATTCATTGGATCTGGCACCCTGTGACTTGCCCAAAGTCAAAATGATTCAGGACAGCATAGCAGCCATGACAGCCCAACTAAAGATACTCACAAAAGAGGACTTCCAGAACTGGTTCAGAAAGTGGCAATACTGATGGCATAACAGCATTTGAAGCAAGGGAGAGTATTTGAGAGGAATTAACAGCAATGTGTTTTTCACTGTAATACATTTTATTTAAACATTCACCATTTTTTTATTAAACCTTGTATAGCCATTCTATGGTTCTTTCATTTCATGATTTCCTAGTTAAATTTTTGGCTTGTCTGCACTCACCCAACCAGGACCACAACCTTAGACTATAAAAGGTGTGAGTTTTACCCATTTATTTCTTACCAAGTTCACAACTATTAGAGGACAAAACTGTGGGGCTTTGCCCTGGTCCCAGATCCATTCTGCCATCTTTGGGGACAAAGCTGATTACAAGCCACATCCTTGTAAAGCTAAAACTTATGGAGGGATGGAGGAATGCGAGTGGCCTTATGCAAGAAAGCAACAGATCAGTGCTATTCTTTCATGAAGGTCTATCAGTTTTCCAAGAATAAATGCTTCTCAATTTGCTATCTGCTTTTGGTGTATTCCAGAGCCCAGAAATTATAGTTTTGGTCAATTTGGCCTAGTTTTTGCAAAGAGGATTTCACCAACCTCTCTATACCACCTTAGTTGGAAGTTTCTATTGGATTTGAATAGTTATGCTTCCCTAGTCCTCACTGACCTTCACCTCAGATCATGCAGCCTGAGGACATTGCAGACAATGGAACATGGTCCAGAGCATGACAGCAAATTGTATTGTTTCTGAGGACACCAAAACATAATTTTTCTCTAATTCTGTTCTCTTCTATCTTAATGAGAGGTCCAATTTTAACATTATGGTTACATTCCACAAAGCTTATAATTATAGAGAAAATTACAACTAATATTTTTAACCAATATTTTTGTATAACTAAGGTCAGTTCAAGTAATCAAGACTGAATTTTATGATTTCCATGTCCTCACTTGATTCTTTGTGAGCATCAGTTTTCCATTAAGTCTTTTTATATTTCTTCAACAGGGTGGTAAAATCTAATTCACTATATAATTTTGCATCATCGTTACATATAAATTAGCAATTATTTTAAATACATTACTTCGATAATAGTTAGTTTGCAGTTTTATAATATGTTGCTGGCCAAAGAGCCAAGTTCTAATTTTAGATCTCATATAGTACAATATATTTTTAAGTATAATTAACACATTTATGGGTAATTTTATTTATCAAGAATGATCATTCTTTAGTGAGGATATAGTGTTCCTTTGTTTAAATACTCATTTTTTTCCTATAATTTTCACACTTTCTCGTTATCATATCTTTGTTAATGTGTTTTTTTTTGTTTTTTTTTCTGGTGTGTAGAGTGCCTTTTTACCACATTCCAACTTTCCTGACCCTTGAAGGAGACATATGCTATTTGCCTGCCTGTTCAGTCTTCTGTTTTCATCACAGTACTCAGATGGGCCATGGGAAACCTCTAATTTCCTGGTTCCTGGCCACAGAAGTTGAATGGTCCTTATTCTGTGCTTCATTCCAGAAGTTGACACAAACTCTAGGCATGGTTAATTCATCAGTCACATTCATTTCATCAAAGTGATTGGTTCAGGTACTGACACATATCCCAATCATAGCTAAGTCTATATATTTTCTGAAGGAAATAGAGAAGCTCTTAATTTTCTGGTACATCAGCCATGGACCAACACATGGGTAAGCCTTTCTCAGAGTTGAGTCAGCATAAAGAAGGAAGGAACAAGCTAAGGAGAGTGAGGAAAAGAGGTTGGAAGTAGGGAGAAGAACAAGGGGAGAGCTGAAGAGAAAGGAGAAAAGAGAGAGGAAGAGAATATGTAACATCTGGTGACTCCCTCAATCCAGTGTTTCCTTAGGTTTTTATTAATTGAAGAAAAGGAAAAACCCCTCTTTACTTGAGATGTTGTAAGGTCGTTTAAACTTGTTAAGCTTTAAACAAAAATGAAATAAAGAAGGAAATTCTATCACTAACTATCCACATCATGAATATTAAAATTCCTAATAACCAGTATTGTAGGCTCTCAATTTTTAAGTTAAATAATTGGTATAATTTTTTAAGTGGTCAAAAATCCAGATAAAGCAAGAATTTGAGGATTCTTTTTTCTTCATGATATCATATGTAGTTATTTGTGTAAAATAAATATTTTTCCAATATCTCATTTTATTATACCTTTGCAATTTTTGTGTGTATTATCAATGGGAAATTTTTTTCTATATAATTCTTGTGACTACAATTTATTTGTGAATTTAGTTATTTAAACTTAGTACAGGTCACTTCTGTTTTAAACAACAAATACAAAGGTTGTAGAAATAGCCAGGTTAACCATTAAATTTAGTGTGTAAGACAGGGAAGGAAGCACCATATGAAAAGGACATATGTTTAGTCTCCCCCAAACAATGTTTCTGTATTTCTATTATTGAGGTGTCTCATTCTATATATGATAAGGCTGTGTAACTTTTCTTTGGATGGGATTTTATCTTATTGGGTTGGGAACTTTTGTTTTACCCTTTCCTTTCAACAAATCTTTGTGTGTATGTGCTAGACAATAAAGTTCATTTTCTAATAGTGATGTAGGAGATTTTTGCTGTGAGTGCCGGGATAGTGTCTCATGAGATGGAAGAATGGAAACATGGACCAAGGAGAGGCAAGGCATTTTAAAAAGAGGATAGTTTATTAAAAGCAAAGGGTTAGAGCTCCCCAGTGGGAGTGGGTCCCAACTGGGTTGCCCAGTGACTGAGGCAAAAGCTCTTACTTTTATATCTTCTCTTGTCTGTTTGGGGAAGGGGAGATGGCACCTTTTAATTTAATTTGTCTACCAGGTTTTTTCTGTTAGCCCATTCTGAAGGGATTAGCAAAATAGCCCACTCCTATGTATCAGATCTGTTTTGTGTGTCAGGCCAAAAGTAATTTTATGATTTACTTGAAGGCTGTTACATTTTGTTCTGGAGTGAAGGAGTGATTTCAAAACCTGGAGTTTCAGGATATGGCTGCCTTTGTTAATTCCACCAGGGACATTCTTGTCTGCCTAACAACATGTTAACTAACCTGTCTCAATAAAGCTGACAGAAGCCTGGAGAAGGAAGGAAGGATGGAAAGGAGGGAGGGAGGGAGGGAGGGAGGGAGGGAGGGAGGGAGGGAGGGAGGGAGGGAGGGAGGGAGGAAGGAAAAGAAAGAAACAATTTTGGAAATTATGTGATTTTGTAAAGCCGTAGTTCTAATAATCTCTATATTTTATCTAAAGAGTGGTGGATATACTTTATTAATTTGTTTATATAGCAGAGTTCAAATCCTACTCAACACATTCATGTGGGTTTCTTCCATAGCTTGACATTTGCCTATCATGTTATTTCAGATAAATAGGCTGACCACATCAGGACACCTTTATGAAACTATTAGAATTAAGAGTACAGATCTAGCATTTAGAGATAATTTTATCTTTTGCATACTGCTAGTTATTTGTGGAATGATATTTATATATAGTGAAAGAACCATCATTGATATTCATTTGGACTTGTTCTACAGTAGTCAATCTTCTATACTCTGGAATAACAATGCCTTTTCTAATGTAAAATAAAAATCTATTATCATACCACACTAGAGTGTCCTAGAGAACCACTATAGCAATTAGTGACCCATATTAAGATTTTTTTCATGTGAAATAATTACTCTTGTGGCTGTGTTTAATTTTGCTAGGTATCTTTATCAATATAGATTTTTTTTTTTTTTTTTTACATTTTATTATGTCTTAAGAGAATACAGTTATTGTTAATTATAAGTGGTTAAGTTCTTTTCTGGTGAAAGAGAGGTAATGATACATAGAAGAATATGATGGGATGCTGGTAATTATCAAATAACTCAAGTACTGAATATTTTAGCGTTTTATGCCATCAATTCAGTTACCTAAAATTTTTCTTAAATTATCATTGAAAACTCTAAGCACTTTTTTCATAACAAATATTTCAAAAGTATTTTGAATATGACACACTTTTGTACATTCAGTGTGATGAACAAAAAAACTCATTTACTTTTTTTTTTTGCTAGCTTAGCTAACTCAGTTGGATGAAGCCAGTCTAGAGAGAGCAAAGACTTTGGCTGATGTCATCATCTGTGGGAACCAATTATATACTCTGTAAAAAAACAAACAAACAAACAAAAAAAACCCAAAACTATCCTAAAACAAAATTATGCAGAAAGACTAGGAAAAAAAAAAAAGAATAGAAATATTTATATCAGGCATATGGAAAGAATACTAATAAAAAATGTAATCCTCATATCAAAATAAATGCAAGGCAAAGATATGTAACAGAGAAGGATTGATTTATACCATTTGGTTAACAGTATTCACCCACCAATATTCAGGCTCCATGAACTGTAACTTGGGCACATTCCACCCTTAATTACAGCAAGGTCAGGTTGTGACATAGGATTCCAAAGAAAAAGTCTCCAAAGACTAGCCATTACCGATGTGCAACCTATAATATGTAATATGTGCTGGATGCTAGTCCACATATGAAAACCATTCTTAGCTGAATTTAGAAATAAAAGTGGTAAAATGTAAAACTAAGTCTAACGAAAATACTGATCACCTTTGTCCATAATTTTATTGTACATTATTTACCAGGCTGAGTACAGCTTCAGATATTAAGAAAACCAGTTTCTTTAATTATCAATAGTCCACTTGCAGCCTCCATTCATATGTGCCTTGCTTACAGGCGAGTTGGGGGTATTAGAAAAAAGACTAATGAGAAAGCTCCCATCTCCACCATTACCTTGATCATAGCAGTGACCTTCTGCTTCCTCCCACATCTCTGTATTGCTTAACGTTCCTTACCTTACCTTATTGAGAAGTTCCACACGTTCACATTTAGCATGTTAGAATATTTGTAAGGGCATATAGTCAGTCTACTGTCCATGATGTTATGCATATTAGCTATCCAAAAAACAAAGTCAACAAAAAAACTTTAATATCCAGGTGAGATATGTGCATTTCATGTATTATCATTTCATTTGAATATATTCAAATTTGATCTGAGCCTTGAAAAAGCATGATTGTCACAACACTGTTTTTCTTACTATGATGAGGGATGCTAGAATGGACTTAATTATTTCTAACACAGTCAAGGACAATAATTTAAAAAGTAGATTGTTTTCACATTATACTATGTTGAGAAGCCATATCCCAGTAAAAAGTGCAATTCATACACACAACTGAGAAATCTACTGAATATTTTACATAGATCACATACCAAAAAGTTAGTATTGATTCATAGCTATAGCAATGAGTTATAAACAAATTTTGCAATATTTAAAATATATAGTCACTGTCTTTGTTTGCTAGGGCTACCATAACAAAATACCACCAACTGGGTCACTTAAACAACAGAAATGTATTTTCTCACCGTTCTGGTGGCTAGAAGTCTAAGATCAAGGTTTGGTTTCTTCTGAGGTTTCTCCCTTAGGCTTGCAGATAGCTGCCTTCTTGCTATTTCCTCATATAGTGTTTCTTTTGTGAGAATGCATTCCCAGTATTTCTCTGTATGTCCTAATTATCTTTTCTTTTAAACATGGATACCCAGCAGATTGGATCAAGACCCATCTTAAAGACTTAATTTTAACTAATTACCTCTTAAAAGGTCTGATTTCCAAATACAGTTACATTCTGAGGTACTGGGGGTTAGAGCTTCAATTTATGAATTTGGGGAGGGGGCACAATTCTACCCATAATCATTACTTTACCATATCCATGTATACTGAACTATTATCTATAGATGGTAGTAGCAGATACCATGTTTCCCAGAAAATAAGACCTAGCCGGACAATCAGATCTAATGCGTCTTTTGGAGCAAAATTAATATAAGACTTGGTATTATATTATACCCGGTGTTATGTTATGTTATGTTATGTTATGTTATGTTATGTTATGTTATGTTATGTTATGTTATGAGACCCGGTTTCATAGTAAAATAAGACTGGGTCTTATATTAAATTTTGCTCCAAAAGACACATTAGAACTGATTGTCCAGCTGGGTCTTATTTTCGGGGAAACACTGTATATACCCATATTCCTTATATATCAAATACTATGAAATCAATGTTGGTCTTAGCGAAATTAACTAATAATTCAGTCTATGTAAATCATGAAGGAACTTGTAATGCATCTCTCTAAATCTAAAGTGATCAACATGTTATTTGTCCTCCGTGCCTGAGAAATTAATTTTGTTTTGCAAATCTTTGTGCTATTCAAATGTTATTTCCGTAATTCTAATTTAATTCATGTGAAGTATTGACTTTTGCTCTCCACATTGTAGAAGAAAATGCCTTTGATTAAGAGATGATATTTGATCCTAAACAGCCCTAAGTAAGAATTACACAAAATTAGCACTAACACTTTTGGTTCTTTACTTTGGAATATTACTGTATTATAGAACCTATGACGTGTTTCATTTAGACCGTGTGTTTATCTCAGTGTACTTTGCTCACTAAAGTAGGAAGAGACAGTTCGGGTAATGAATTTTAGATTAAGCCTCTATGCGAAAGCCTTAAGAATGATATGTTTGAAAGAAATACAGTTTAAAAGAATGGACAGATAAGTTCTTATGATATATCTAAAGAATGCAGCTTATTTTTTTACAAAGAACTGCTAAACCATAACACCTCCATCAGAAACAAGCTTGCACAGTCCTTTACTCTCAAATGTACGCAACAGCCAAACAAAACATCAGGTCAAAGTCAAGATACAATCAAGTTCTTTAAGAAGCTTGCTCATAGTTAAATTCCTGGAGATTGTTCTAATTGTTCTGGAGACTCCAGGTAGGAGGTTCTTGATGGCGCACAACTTGAAAGAAATGTATAACAATCTCAACATATTGTAAGTGTTTACAGTAAGCTGAGTGATTCCAGGGTAAATTTCAAAGGTAGATTTAGGATCCCCCTGGTAGAATTAGAATTCAAACCTACACAAAGTAATTGTCGAAGTCCACTCTTCACTCACTACTAAGTTAGTCGTCTCACATCTTTTTGGTCTTTTAAAAATATTGCTTGCATCTATGGTGGAAAACCAAACCGAAGCTCTTCACAATAAAGACAATTACTACACAAATTCCTGGAAATGAGGTGTTCAATTTGAACAACTCAAAGTATTCCAAATTCCTTATTTACAATAATTATTTCCCCGTACTTTGATCGTTTTTCAAGAGAAAATACCAACTTAACTCTTTCCAGTTAAAAACTAATAATTTTATATATATTAAAATTGTTATTATATAAACAACAGATGTTTTCAACATAACTCTTTATAAACACTATTTTTGGATACTTATAAATATCATTCTTGCTCTCTGTCTATAAAAAGATTACTTAGACTTATCTATTTAAGTCAAGAAATATTATACTTTTCAAGGGATCCTGACTCATTTAGAGTATGTTTTCTCCTTGTATAACTTTAAAGGTGCTTTAGAAGTACAGAAAAAAAATTAATATGATTCTTGGGAAGGCAGGGGTTTAAATGTGGTGGATGGATGCAGAGCGACTCCTAATAACAAAGAATAAGAATTATATAAGGACAGAAATTCTGTTTTGAAGAGACACAAATATCATAAAATGTGAAAAAAATATATATTTGTACTATTATTTAGACAGGAATTGTCGAGCTATGTCAAATTATTTAAAGTGTACATACTCTTTAATGCAATCATTATTCTAGAGTTTAACATAAAGATGTATCCAGATAAGTTTTCATCTTATATTTTCAAAATAGAACTATTATAAATAGTGAAAAATTAAAGCCATTTAAATAATATAGAATATGGAGAAAATTAAATAATACAGTGCTAAAATTTAAAACAAGGGAATATATACAAATATTTAGGTCTCATAGATATTTATTATATATTATTATTAAAAGCTGGTTATGGGAGGTGTATATATTATATATGGAAATATATTTATATAACAAATATTTTGTATTGTACTCTATAGAGCAAAAAACTGTTTACAAAATTTTCTAGCAATTTCAGATAGGTAGTTCATTTTCAATTTTTTGTTTTCCTTTTGACTAACCTGTATTTTATGAAGTTTCTATAAATAACATGTTACTTACAATAGGAGTAATACATACACCATAGCAGATCTATGAAACCTAGATTGTGCTTTTCCAGAAGATTTAACTGTCATGGTTCTTCAACTTTGAAGGCCTGATTAAATTAATTGAAAATGAGTAAGGAAACCATTCACAAGACATAATGTTCTATTTTGATGAAAATATAAAAAGCATTTTGTTCTTCAAAAGTTATTGAAATATTGGTTATACTTTATTTTTACTATATGCATTTTTAAAATAAAAATGTTATAATTATTTTACTTTGAAAACAATGAAGTACGTCTGGTCCAGGATCCAGTATTGCTTTGCTGTTTCTCAAATCTCTTCTTGTTAAATCTTATGGACAATTCAGTCTTGCATATGTCTGAATTGAAAGCTTCAGTGTTTAAAATCTTATTTATGAGCCTTCTTTACCAAGTATTTGTTATTTCTCTGCCCCGACCAGCGGGGCATTCAACAGGGACCGAAGAGAGACACCCTGAAAAGAGAAAATAGGAGGCGCGAAGAAATGGAGGCAAGACAAAGTTCTGATCAAGCCTCAAATTTTTTATTGTAGCTACAAGATTATATGGGTTAGGGTAAACTGGGCGGGGAGTGAATGAGGAAGGAGAGAGCGGAATGAGGAAGGGGCTTTACTTATCAGAGACGTGACCTTTTAAGGGCAAACTGACTGTTCCAGGAATTAGGTCATGTGCTGCCGGATAGCATAGTTTCTCTGAGTCAGGCTCCTACATTTCTCAATGGGCATTTTGATTACTAACCTTAATCTTCTCTCTATCCTCATTCTCTTTTTCTTCTTTTGCTCACTCTTCCTTATTTAAACATATTCTAACATGCTGTATTTCATGAATTTTTATATTAACTATGTAAAGTATAGAATAATGCAACATTAGAACCTTTTTTCAGCCATTCAGATTATGTTATATTATTTCATTAGTTAATTTATGCCAAATTTTCCTTAGACACTTCTTTCAAGAGCAATTATTTAATACTTACAGTTGAAGCACTTCTGCTTTCTCTTTCCTCTCTGTTCTCAATACTGCTGTCAGGATGTTTTTATGCATCTTTGCTGTCCATTATTTTATGATACATGTATCATAAAAACTTTTTATGATACAAAAATGTTTTTGTACATAGTGTGTGCATATGTATATATTTTAGCTATACACATATAATGTATGTTCTTCTGCAAGCTTTTCACATCTGAACAAAGTATTTTTGAGATATAACCATGATGATAAAAGGTTGCCACCATTAATTCATCCTATCTGACATGTAAGTGGACAGTATAGCCAGTGCGTGACACATAAATAAAGCAAAATGGAACATTTTATTTTTGTTAATTTTATTTTGCTTGTGGTTCCTGAATAACACAGTGACATATCTGTTGTCCTTTATGTTCTCACATCAACTTGCTCATTGTAATTTAAAATAATATGAGGTACCAAGGGCTATGCCAATCGTATTCACATTTAAATGTGCATATTTTGTAAATAATGGAACTGCAAAACACTCTGACAACTCTACCTTGTAATTATGACAGTTACTCAAGAAACACTATAAAGATTGCTTGCTCACCCGTACTGTCTTTTTCTACACATATTTTTTTTGTTTGCTTGCTTGATTTTTGCTTGTTGGTTTATTTTCTCCAGAGAAATCTCATGGAAGTATGCTTCTAGTATAGCAACCATTGTTTTTATTAAAGTATATGTAGTTGACATATAGTATTATATTAATTTCAGGTGTACAACATAATGATTCAACATTTATATACCTTATGAAATGATCACCACACGAAGTCTAGTAACCATCTGTCACCATACAAAATTGTTATAATATCGTTGACTATATTCCTTTTGCTATATATTACATCCCTGTGACTTCTTTATTTTATAACTGGAAGTTTGCGCCACTTAATCCCCTTCACCTTTTTCACCCATCCCACCAATGCTCTGCCCCTCTGGCAACCAACAGTTTGTTCTCTGTATCTATGCATCTATTTCTGTTTTGTTTTGTTTTCCATTTTGTTTTGTTTGGGTGTAGAGTATACATATAATTGAAATCATATGATATTTGTCTTTCTCTGTTTGACTCATTTAACTTAGCATAATACCCTCTCGACCTATCCATGTTATAGCAAGTGGCAAGATTTCATTATTTTTCACGGTTGAGTAATATTCCGTTGCTTTTTTTATGCCATGTTTTCTTTAGTCATTCATTTATCAAAGGACACCAGCTTGCTTCTGTATCTCAGCTGTTGCAAATGATGTCAGCTAGTTAAGCTGACCCTCTTATATAATAACCTTAGCCCCGTCATCGTAGCACTTTTTACAGTTAATACAATGACACCTCATCTTTAAAAGACTAAAGTCTCTTTATCTTCATTGGCTGTATTTTATTATCTCACTATACATCTTCTATCTCCAGAATGGTGTGTGGCAGAATTTCAACACTCAATGGATATTTGTTGAATTCAAAGAAGAATGAAGACATGAACTTTTCCTAGTCTGCACTGACTGTTCTAACAAAATACCACAGATAAGGGGTTTATACAACAAATATTTATTCCTCACAGTTCTGGAGATTGGGATGTCCAAGATGAAGGGGACCTCAGATCCAAAGTCTAATGCAGACTGCTTCCTGGTGTGCAGATGGCCATCTGTTCCTTTTACCCTCACATGCCAAAGAACAGAGAGCTAGAGCAAGCTCTCTTGTCTCATAAGGGCACTGATCTCCTGCAGGAGGACTCCACCCTCATGGCTTAATTACTTCTCAAAGGCCCCACAGCATTAGAGATTAGAATTTTAAGATATGCATTTTGAGAGAACAAAAGCATTCAGACTAACAGAAATCATTCTTAATTTTGAGAAAAATTTTTCAACAGATGAATATAGTATACTCCTATCCCTATCTCCAACTCTCCAAAGAAAATGTGTTCATTCCCTTTAGCCAGACTTTAAAAACAAATGTACAACACCCACTTGAATATGTCAATGTGTGGACTGTCTTTGAAATGTGTGGTGCTCAGAGCTGATCTTGCTGTATCCAGTGTTATCTGAGTAGGGTTGACAGCTAGGAATGGTTCTCTAATATGGACACTGCAGTGGTAGTAATTCCATCTAAGTCAAAATTGCCTTTCTGACAGCCCTGTCATGCTGTTGACTTATATTTTACCTGTTCTCTCAACTTAAACTTCAGGTCTTTTTCACTTAAACTGTCAGAAATTCACAATTCACCTGTCCTGTACCTCAGCGTTTGGTTTCTGAATTGAAGTACAGCAATAAATTAGGAAATGAATTATTTATCTTGCTAGTGGCTAATATTGCTGTTCTTGTTTTCTACTCTAAAGACATCGGTGATACTTTGTGAATTTTGAATACTGTTTTCCTTCACATTTTTTTCTATTGCTGCAGTCATAAATGATATGTACGAAATATGCTGAGCCTCCAAATCCTTCATTTCTGCTTTTGCTTTACCAGGGACTGGAAATAGGCACCCTGACCATGTTAAACTAATCAATTATCTGTGACTCTTAAAGAAATTCCTGTGACAAAGATTGAAATTTGCCATAGTTTCCATCTCTGACTTCCTTTCTTCTGATGAAAACTCACATCGTGAATTCTAAAACTGCTTTTCCTACAACTTATACATGATGTTTTTACTTTTGATTTCTTTTGAAGAATTTTTTTTTATTCCTAAAGTAATGCTTATTAGGACTTGGTTTATCAAAATAAGTATTTTTATCTTGTTATAAAAGTATTTCAATGATAGATACCATACTAATATAATACAACTCTATATTAACTGAAAAAAGAATACACACACATGCATATATTATATATCTCACAGGTATTGTAAACTTTAAAAATAATATTTTAGAATTCCTATTGATTACTATGTGAGAGAGATATCATTAGATTCTTATAATTTGTAAGTAAAGACCTCTTAATGAAATAAAAAAAAAAAAGAAAAGCTTAAAAGTTTAATTCCTTCCAAGGAATTTCTTGTTATAATGTAAAGTAGGTAAGATATTTGGTGATTCAACTAGAAATTTTCTTTACTGAGATTTACATTTTAATTTACTGGTAATGTCTCTCTCTTTCTCTCACTCTCTCTCCCTTTCTCTCTCTCTCTCTCCCTCCCTACACACACACACACACACACACACACACACACACACACACACACACTTTAAATCTATGCCTATATCTGTATTTGTATTTCTGAAACGGAAAATAAATTTTAAACTGATTATAAGAGAGTATATATATCACAGTTGCTAAATGAGCATTTGACTTTAATGTAATTGGCAGAAAGGAGGGAAAACCTGCAGTCTCAATGATTTAGTGAGAAGTACAAATGATCAGCATAATCATAGTTTTCATCAATCAACCAGGGTGAAATGGTGACTTATAAATCTTCTGGAAATAAAGTTTCTTTATAATGAAATCATGTCTCTTGTTTTATTTTGAATTATATCTATACTAATTGTGTAGGCTTCCTGATGACTTAGAGGGAAAAAAGAATCGTAAGGAATACATACAGTACTAATATCATTTTTTGTTTTGTTTTGGCCACTTTCTTAATCAAAGGCAAATTTTCAAGTATCCATATTTATTCATATCTATATGTTAACTGAAATGAAAATTTGGAAATGAAATCAAAACAAATATTGCACTAGAAAAATTTAAACTGGCAAGAAAGACTTTTCCAAGGCCATTGAAACAGGGAACAGAGGTCAGAACTCCGTTTGAGATAAATTCCACTAAAACAAGACTGCAGAGTTTTTAAGACATGAGGTTGGGAGAATTTAGGCCATCTCTGTTTCCTAATTGGTTTTAGCAAAATGAAAAGTAGAGTTTCTCATGTCTTCACGTCTGAAGGTAGTTTTACAATTTGGCATTAGCCAGCCAAAATTAGGCTCCTTGAGAAAGATATTCTGATTTTGTAAACCAGCAAGAAGCTTTCAAAAAGATCTGTATCAGAACGGAAAAGAAAAAGAATTCACAACCATAGGTTTTCTAAAGCAAAGGTTCTAAGGAAAGGAATGTCAAGGGCCTAGAGTCAGGGAGAATCCTATCTAAAGTTTAGTCAAGTAGCAGGGAAGTAAACCATCTTGGTTAAGGAAAATTCAAAATTGCTTTACCCCCATGAAGTTTTATTTAATCATTCTAACACAATTCTTTGTCTCTTACTAAGTCTTTGAACTATGTCATGCACTGGCATTCCACATGCTGAATCAGCCTACAAGCATTTTTGATCAGGGTATGCTGTTTAAAATGTTTTAGTTTGAATTTCTTTCAACAGGAATGGTGTCTCAAGTTCACCATCATTCTCACAACTATTTAATGTTTTATAACCATTTGATTTCGTAATTTCAATCATCTGCTATGTTGCTAAAGGCATTTGGATTTAAAACCACTGCAATTCACTTGGGCTTTAATACATTTAGCATTGTTTGTTATTATATTAGCCAGGGTTCTCCAGAGAAAGAGAACCAATCGTATGCATATACATACAGAAAGAGATTGATTTTAATAAATTGACTCAAACAGTTGTGGGGGCTGTCTCTCCAAAACTTGCAAAGGAGGACAGTACCCTGGAAATTTAGTAAAAGGTTGATTTTGCAATATTGTGTCTGAAGGAAGTCTAGAGGAGAAACCTTTCATCTTCAGGGACCTCAGTTTGGTTATCTTAAGTCCATCAACTCATCAGCTAATGCCCACCCACAGTATGGAGCACATTCTGCTTTACACGGGGATCATTAATAAAGGCAATTACCTAAAGCTGTCCTATAAGAAAAATGATTACATAGGTCTGTGTAAAATTGTACATACTTAGACTCCTGGACATCTAAGAATGGTGCTTATTAAAAATAATAGTTTTCAATACAATTAATTTAAGAGGCAAAAATTCAAATTAAGAAAAGGTTTCAGTCAACTTTTCAAAAGCAAGGTGTGTAAAATTTTAATAGCTTCCATTTGATGTCATATTTTACTTTTTTTTTGTCCATATATTATTTTTCTTTAAAATATTTTAAATATCATGGTACTATGTCTAATAGTGAAAATTCTGATAAATCCCAAAAGTGTGTCCTCCAAACCAACATTATCCAGCTAGTACTTAATCTTAGCAGATGATTTGCACCAATAAATGCACAATTAAGCCAATACACATCTGTATTGAAAACAATGTAGCATTACATGTACAGTTTTAAAACATTTTTCAATTACTTGCAGATAAACATCTTTGTTGTTATAAGGTGTATATCTACCTACACCTTTTTGATAGGTACATATGATTTTTTAGAGAGTTAAATTACATTTAAACATTTTTTTATTATTGAACATTTCAATCATCAACATATTATTGCTATGTAAACAGTATTGCAAATGACATCCTTATGCCTATATCTGCAAGTAATATCCTTTACATGCATTTACGGTTGCACAAGTTATTTCATTATATATATTTAATATGGAAAATAAAAAGTAATTACAAAATGGAAGTGCTTGGAGGAGGCAATTCTTTGGTACTGGAAGTTTCAAGTTAACTTTGACATATTTCAAATATGTCATCTTTCAAATACTGGCAAATGACTTATTCTTTCTAACTTTGTTTCTGGTGTTATAATTTTAAAATGTTACATAAAATACCACTAATTCCTTTTTTCCAAATTATCAGGCTATTCAACTTTTCTGTTCGTGGTATTCATTTTTTTTTTTTTTTTCACAGTACCACCATAAAACTCCTTTACCTTTTGATTATGTAAACTCTTCAGCTAATTTTTATACTATTGCAATTCAAGCAGTGTAATACAAATGTTTCTAAAATCCTATATGCTGAACACAGTTGTTTTGTTTTGTTTTGTTTTTCTGATCCTTCAAAAAGAGAAATGAGGAGGGAAAAAATATTAGTTTGATCTTGATCATCTTAAATTAGAATCCATTACTGTTAAGCCGTATTTAGGTCAGGAGCAGAAACTTTATCTTAAAAACCATCTTGTCTTGATCCTGTCTTTCTTTATCTCCTAGGGGCCTAGATCAGCGGGCCTGGGCAGTCGGACAGTGACCTGGGGCCAGGGTGTGGAGCTGGAGGACTTGGTCATGCCCTGAAACCCTTTGTCAAGAAAACCCCCTGAAGCACTGAAGGGTGAGCAGCCTCATTTACCCCCTCCTATAAAACGCCATACCCCTCTGTGCTCAGAGAGGTGATGGTCTTTTCTAGCCTGACCTCCTGCATCTCAAACACACCAAATAAATTCTAATGGACCAATTTTGGTCTCCCACAACTTATTCCTCCAGCCATGCTTACTGTGTTTCCCCGAAAATAAGACCTAGCCAACAATCAGCTCTAATGCGTCTTTTGGAGCAAAAATTAATATAAGATCCGGTCTTATTTTACTATAAGACTGGGTCTTATAAAATATAATATAAAACCCAGCCTTAATTAATATAATATAATATAATATAATATAATACCAGGTATAATATAATATAATGTAATATAATGTAATATTGGGCCTTATATTAATTTTTGCTCCAAAAAACACAGTAGAGCTGATTGTCAGGCTAGGTCTTATTTCAGGGAAACACGGTAACAATTACTCTTATTCAGAATGGTTTTACACGTACGTATTAGGTTGGTGAAAAAGTAATTGCGGCCTTTGCAATGATTTTTAACCTTTTAAACTGCAATTACTTTTGCACCAACATAAAAAATCCAACAGTTACTAATTACATGTTCTAAAAAAAGAACTTCATTATCTATTATAATTTTATACTTCATTAAAGCTTTTTTATGTATATCATACTTTTTCTCATCATCAAAGAGTATCTGAAGCTCATTAACTATCTTGAAATGACAAATTACGTTCTTTCTTTGAGTACAAGTTTCTCTCTTTTTTATCTGTAAGCATTTTCCTTTCAAGATTACATTTAATCTTTTTACCCTTTAAGTGATTTACTTCTTAACTAATAGGAACAACTTTATAATTAAATGTTTTGACAGAAAAAAGCTTATCTGTTTTGCTGAAGAGCATGGTTTTGATTGGCCGACTGTATAAAAAGTCTTTATCACCAACACTATAGAAATGGAAATTCAAGGGAGATTATGAGTACCAAAATAATCTTTAAGCCTGATTAATAAAAATCCTTTTAAATTTTAAATTTTAATGGACTTGAGATTTTTCATATTTACTTTATTCTGGTTAAATCACATAGTTGAACTCTCTTCCTCTGATAACTACTGTGATGAATATTGCCGTGTCTAAATCATTTTACTATAGGGAAAACTGTCCTGCTATGTTGTCAGTAAATTATAACATCTTTCTATTTATTAGTTTTTGCTCTATTCAGTTTCAAGACTGAATTTCAGTATCAATGTAAACAATTAAATTTACTAGTTTCCACAGAGCAGTTTTAGCATATGGGATGGATGCCAGGTTATAACCAAATTCCAAACCCCACATCGAGTTCTGGGACTTAGAACGGCCACTGACAAACAAGGCAACCTCTTCTGCGGTTGAAAATGGAATGAAGGGCACCTGTATAAGTCAAAACAGTGAGAAACTACACATTTTATTTAACATTGGAGGGGCTTTACTTTAATAAACATTCTTTTATTCTTTTTTGTGTCAGTCTTGATATTGCTGCTTGTCAAGAATGCAAATTAATACAGATTTTAACTAGTGACATACAAATAATTTGTTCAGATAACATCGCATGAATACTCAAATTAAATTTTAAAAATAATGCCTTCTAATATTAAAAATGATGTGCCTTTTTCTGATGATGCATTATATAATTTAGGACATTGCTTTATAATTTTGTATACATACACATATGCCTGCACACACAGACAATACTACCATGTTATAATAAAGCAGAACTGATGATTTTTATTTAAAAAAATACACTTTTATAAGTGCATGTGATACTAAAAATATACAAATTTTGATCTAATGTTTAACAATGTATGGACCTTATTTCTCAGTTCATTTTAGGGGAAATATTATAAAATTAATGTAAGGGCCAAATATGAAATACTTGCAAATTCAGGAAAACAAATTTTTGACGACAGTTTTACAATCATCTGAGGATTTCTTAATAATTGAGACTTTACATTTTACCTATCATCTGTCCATCCATCCATCCATCCATCAAAGTCAGTGCTTTAAAATATATTTTCTAAGAAGAATGAGAAAAAAATATACATCATTAAAATAAGTTTTTCCCTGACAGTGGATGTTAACTTTAAGTAAGGTGTTTGGTGATTAAAAGAATAAAACAGGGGAAACAAAACACATTTGAATGGGTCTTCAGTGGGAGATAACACAGAAATCATGATCTGCAATCTCTAGCAATAACACCCTGATGACCTCAGAATCAGTTAAGCATAGGAAATAAAACTCAGTATTCTGTAGTTACAAGTGATCTGCCCCACTTTTTTTTTTGTTTTGTTTTGAATATGGGATATTTCAGGATTCTTAGTTTATCGGGAAATAACCACCAAATGACAAAAATTTCTGTTCAAACTTTTACATCTTTATTTGGATGAATGCAATTAGTGAGCCTACTAAGGAAAAACAGCTATTGTTTCTCTTTTGTTATTTTTTATTTATATAAGCAATAATTGGAGGATTTACACACAGGGGAGTTTCTGAAAACTGTCAGGATAAGTAGTCAGACTTATCATTTAGAAGATTTTATATTTGTATTATCTTATACAATGTAGTCTGAACTCTAGTACATGTGACAACATATTAACACTTTATGGGTCACCATAGTAAGAATTATCAATTCAGTAAATGGAATAGGTATTGTTGTAAATAGAGGTGTCCAAACTAAAAAAACCTGTACCCCAGGTGCACAGAATTGGATTAATCATAATCTTTATTTGAAGACACAGTGATGATTTAGACTGTCAATAGCTCTCTGTATGTATTTATGCATATATGAATGTGGGTGTTTGTTTTGATATGATGAGCAACCATGAAATCAACATTAATCTAAAAGCTAGAAATATAACAATATCTACTTCTATCTGCTGTTGATCCTTATTCAATTTCCCTGCTTACAGGTGTAGTCCTTGCTAAACCAGCACATAGATGGATTTTTCAAAATCCAATGTGATTATCTCTTTCTCTTAGCAAGCATGTTCATTATATTGTATGTATGTATCTATGAATGTGTTCCCCCCTTGTTGCAAAAAGTTAAGGAACTCAGTTGTTCAATTACAGATTTGTTCCTGGTGGTCTTTGGGTGGAGCACATGGAAATTAGCATCAATTAAGTTAAAATAAAAGTTTACTCTCACTAAACACCTTATTCTCTTCCTAAAAAACATTTTAATCACTTTATTTTTTTAATAGCAAATTGACTCTATGATAGAGAAAATACAGGTTTTCTGGTTCTTTGTTATAACCTGTAGCACTAACAATACATTCTTGGTTAGGTCTTGATTGTTTTGTAAAGATGTTGTTTATATATTCATCATATTTAGTACATTTGTTCTTTCCTGGATTGTAACACTCTTATGGATCTGGATCCAAAATTCTCTTTATTTTCATAGGCTTCAAACCAGTTTATATCCAAAATCAAATGTCTATATTTGACTTATTTCTCAGCACATTTTTTTTTTTTCAGTTAGCATGATAGCATTCTGTATTTCATGAGGATAGAATCTGTATTTGAGATCATGGGATTTCATGAAGGTGTTTAACCTTGAGGTCCAGAGCAGGAGCAGAATGTATCTTCAACATTTATGTCTTCAGTTTAAGCTTGTGAAATTTCAATTATCCATTTTAGAATATATGTCAGCTTGTTTTTAGGCAATATTAACTGATTTCCTCCTTCTTCCCATATGTAGTACAAATTGTTCCTCAGGGTCTGCTGTTTAATTTGTTTCATTATATGTCACTTTAGATTATAAATACCAAGATGCAGATAGACTAACAACAAAACCTTTATGTGTTTTCCATGTTAATTTTAAATACACAGTCTAGTCTGTTTCCAGTGTCAAAAGCAGTACTAAATTGCCTAGCAAAAACACATTTAAAATGTGTTTAAGTTAATGTAATTATGTACGTCATCTGAAAAATAATAATATTAATGACTGACCATTTACAGTGCAATTTTTTTCTACCATATGCTTTTGAATGTGCTTTTATACAATCCTCACAGCTTTCCTGTGGTCTTAGTGTTCATATTAACTCTATTTGTTAATGAGAAATCTTAGACTTAATTCTAAATAATAAATTTGAGGTCATACATGTATAACTTTTTAAAGATGTAGTCCAAAATATTATCAAACTTCAGGCTTTGGCCCTAGTCAAATCCTCTTGCATGTTCCCCTCATTTTAAGTAAGATGATATCTGATTACTTCATGTTATAGAACAGCAATTGTGTGTGTGTGTGTGTGTGTGTGTGTGTGTGTGTGTGTGGCAAAGGATGCAGTCCCTACGTTGCTATGCTATTCTCCCTGTTCCAATTCTCTTGCTCTGCTCCTTCTGCCTCTTCCAATCTCAGAGCAGGCAAAGGGTGATGTGAAACATTGAAAATATAGAACTAATGAAGCAAACCTCTATTTGATATTTACTTTTATTTATAGTGCTTCTTATCTCTCATGGCAAGGCACAGTAATTGTCACTGCCATGTTAACATAAATTTATCTAAAATCATGTAGCTTTCCCAAATAATTTGCAAAGTGATTCTGCATAGAGTTTCTGTACATCATGCATCTGCTTTTGCTCTGGACTAT
Organism: Rhinolophus sinicus; assembly: GCF_036562045.2. Lineage (NCBI taxonomy): Eukaryota > Metazoa > Chordata > Mammalia > Chiroptera > Rhinolophidae > Rhinolophus > Rhinolophus sinicus. The sequence goes on along the minus strand of NC_133754.1, from coordinate 21,326,648 downwards.
TTTTCCAAGAATGCCCTCATAGCAAGCAGATTCTAAGACATAGCATCTTTCTCTCTAGGTCAAAGGGCAGATTTGTTTAATATCCAAGATAATAAAGGGCAGTGTCCTTTCAGAGCAAAGTTTGAGCAAGTTTGCTAGCATTCCCTTTTAAATTACTGGAGTTGCCTAAACTTGGGGTTCCTCAGTGTGACAAACCTACCCTGTGTCCTCCACACACTTGGATCTGTATCTTCATTGCTTCTATAGAGGGAAGGGACAAAGTGCACTAATAGGAACTTTGAGATCATTCTGCCTGCTTGCCATGATAAATAAAGGCCTTTATTGCAGGCCAGGAAGTCTCTTTTATATGCCCTCATCTATGACACCATGGCAGTCTGAATTGTTAGCTTACAAGAAGAATAAAATTTCATTCCTTTCATAGTTCTTGACAGGGTCCTTCTCCACTGATACACCTCTGGAAGGGGACACTCTTGAGCAGGTTCTTTCAGGAAACTGCATGGCCTGTTACTTTCCCCAAGCCATTCAACCCAAGGGAAAAAGTCAGCTCCAGAAACACTCTGGTACAAGGTCTTCCCATTGTTCTCTTTTTTACCCAGCCATAGGGCATTGGATTTCTCACCTTCAGATTTGTCTAGATGCAAGTTGGCACCAGGTTCTGTGACCCTGGATCTCTAGAAGACGCATATCATGGTTCTCCCAAGAAGTCTTCGATGCTCTGTTCCTATTGCAATATTGCTAATATTGCTTTTTTGTTTGTTTGTTTGCTCCCTCCCCACATATACTGGTGATGTGGGACCATCCTGTTTCTTTCCCAGGAAATAGAGAAACACCCTAGAGCTCTCTACTCTCTAACAATTCCCTTCAAGGAATCATTGTTTTCATTCTGTCTCTAGGTTTTTCTTTTATCAGCTGTTGGGAGATCTCGTCACTAATAATTTTTGTCTTATCTTTGCAAGTCATATTGGCATGTGTCTTACCTTGCCTTTATTTCTATCATCCTCAGCTTTGAGACCATAGTCAATACATTCAAATATAAGAACATCTAAGATGTTGCAGAGCTCAGTTTAATATCCAGATGCATGTGATGGCAGACTGAGGTTTTCACAATTACACTGAGCTCTCTCACAAAGAAGTAAGGGACAGAAATAAACAACTGTGGGGAAGTGTTAAGAGGACTATATATCTGACCTCTCATAATTGGATCAATCTAATATGTAATGTCAAGAACAGTAAAATAGTGCTGTTTTCCATTTTCAAGTTTGGTTTCTAATTTCCACTTTGCTGGTGTAGATGTTTTTAAAAAATACAATACAAATTATTTGGAAAACTTAAATAAAATATATCAAATACAAACTCAATATTTTTATCATTTGATTCAGCCATCATAGTATTATTCTGGCAAATCACTTACAAAATATTCTCAATGTTTGACATAGATTTCAATGCTAACTTGCTGCGGATAGTCCTAAATAGCTTATGGGGTGAATTGAATCTGCAAACTATAATTCGAGTAGTGCTATGCCAAAATATTTGTGGGTATTAATATTTAGGGCCTCACATTATTCCTTGTTATATAGAATATCCCAAGTGGCAAAGTATGCTTCCAACTCAAGTTTTTTCATTTAGATCACACTGCTACATTTTGCATCTTATTTAATATTTCATCTTCCCAGTAACAGTGGCATCTTTGTAAAGGTTATTTTAATGAGTATGATGCTATATTCATGTGACTTATTCCTGAAACATTAATTCCCTTATATATCACTAAAGTTTAATTTTTATACTACTATATCTATCTTTTCAAATATCTATACTAAATCCTTACTTTTCAGAAGAGTAACTGCCTTTAAAAAAATGATTAAACCATAAATACAATGTTATATTTCTGGATTCCAGAGTACATTTTTTAATAGTTAATTTACCAGGATATATTCCAGTTTAAAAAGTAGAGATTTGTGGCTGCTCTTAATATTCTATAATAAAATTTCCTTTCCCATTAGTCAAAATCTTTTGGGAATTTGCATGATCATCAGTGTTAACATAACTGGCTGGCATTAATGACCGTTAGTCATTTGATTCTGTGTGAAAGACTCTAGATTTAGGCACAGCACTATCAGAATTTTAAAAATGTAATTCATCTTTATTTAATAACACTAATGAGAATTTAAAATCGTGTTGCTTTTTTCTAGTATTCTTTCCACACTGCCATCAAGGATCTTTTGGTTATTATTCTTTGCTTCACTCTCTAGTTGTGCAGCTAAGGAGCATTACATTTCATTCCTCTGTCGCATTTCAAATAATGAGGACATATCAGTAGTACTAAGGAAATTATTGTAGATCTGATTAAATCCTTGCAGATCCCAGCTTTCTTTCATATTTGTAGCTACTATCTCTGCCCACTTAATCCTCCTATGTCATATAATTTCAAAATGTGATTGTCATTCTGAGGTATCTTTTAGTTTCTCATTCCTTAAGGTCTATAGCCTTTTCAATCATAAACCAATAGGCAAAAATGATGATCTCTTTGTAATCCACGTGGCATATGATTTAGGTAGTAACTAATAATGATCATTAAAACGCCTTCCTTCTAGCAAGATATACTATAAAAGACAAGATCTCCTGAATGATAAAATGTATATTTTTTCCATTCATGTTTTTATGGCATCTCCCAATAATGTGTCTTAAAATTTCGCTGTTCAGTCATTCTAAAAATACCGTTACCACTCAACTAATATCGGGTACTAGCTACCTTTTAATACAAAGAAAGTGAAAATCATATCAAATTAGGATTGAAACTAAAGATCTGCATTTAAAATACTGAATTTGCATACAGCTTGGAATTATTTACAATAATCCATTCAATTAGTTAAATCAACAAAGAAGTTTAATTTTTGGAGCACTCTTGTCAGTCTAAAGAAATAATACGGGCATACAGTTAACTTTAGAGGCTATATAAAGGCTATATAATAAAGCAGTAGGTATGTCAGTTTGTTTATTTGTTCATTGTTTTGTAGCTGAGCTTTCAGGAAGCATTTTTCTTTATTCGTACAATAATAGCCTATTGTAAGAGTCTGACTGGGATGCACGGGCCCACAATACAGTGATGCAATGTGGGAGTAGAAAGAACCAGAAGTTTGTATTCTTCCTGATAAGAATTAGAACCTGGACAGGGAACCTAGGTTTTCAACTAGATGCTTTAACCTCAGACTTCAGATCTTGAGTGACTACAATACCAAGAACAGCTATGAAATTATTCATTACAGCCATGGCGCTGAGAGTCCACTGCCTGCGTAGGTAGTACCTGTGTCCTAGGAGACTGTGTCCCAGGGGACTACTCCTGTGCGGGCTGTGCTCTGATCCTCACAGGAGCCTTCCCTGGCTCCTGACATTTTTCTGAGCTGGGTTCTTCAATAGTCCTATGGATTCTATGAAATCTCTATTGATGTAAGAAAATAAAAGTAACAGTTCCTTAAGCAATGAAAAAACATCTCCCTCAAAGGTCTTGGGGTAAGGAATCCATTAAAGGAATGATGGCTATGTTCTAGTAAGTCTTCAGAAGTCCTTATACCATTCTTTTGTCACCCCAATTGTGTATCCCTGGTCTCTTTGATCCAAGTGAGAGTAAGTAATTTACTTACTATGTCTTCTACTAGAAAGTAAACTCAATGGCCAAAAATAACTAATATTTCCTTACTGTTTATTCTTTAGTGTTTATGTAAATGACTGGCACACAGTGGGCAGTCAATTAAATATTGAAAAATACATGACTTCCATGTCTGTGTAGGTTTACTTGTCGTGAAAATAATTCAAGGAACTTGTCGCCCACAAAATTTCCCATCCTTAATTTGCTACCATTCAACCCTTCAGAATTCTGCTCCCTTTTACCTCAATCTAATCTATTTATATAATCGCTTTAGACTAGATAGCTATCAGATTAGCTGATGTTTATTACAGCACCTAATTGCATCCTAAACTCTCAGTAACTGTTAATTATCAATAATAGCAAAACATTCAACCAGAATTGGCCTCTAGCTCTTTGGAAATGTTATTCATGGAAGCTGCAATTCAAGGTTGACATTCTGAAGAGGATATAAGAAAGTACTGCAGTAATTATTTTTACCTGTTTATGTAACACCTGTGGTTTACCTCCAATATTATTGCTGCCAGCATTTTGGATAACATTTAGCTTTTCAAGAACACATTTCATTTCCTTCAAGATCATGAACATGGATTTTAGGGAGTCATGTCATTATTTTGAATGTTATTTATTAGAATTGGAGTTTTCCTATTTTCTCATTATGGTGAATTTCAATCTATTTATATTAGTCCTGAAATTCATGGTCCAGCTATAACAAATAAGATAAACAGAATACTCAACTACAAAGATAATTAAAAAAACAAACAAGCAAAAAACACTTGATAAAGAAAGAGACCTACTATTGTTGCTGATTTTAAGTAAGAATAGTATCTATGTATAGTGGTCCAAAATCTTTCTATCAAGCTTAAAACTAAAATAATTTTGACAATGTCAACAAGATAATATTGCCAAAGGAAATGAAAAACATGCCTGAAATATATAGTTATAAAGGAGAATTTTCATAGGATGAAAACCTAGAGGTTAGAACTGGGCAAAATATGTTTTAAGAAATGATTTCTTATGTCATTGTTTTGTTCCTCTCTTTTAAGAACCTGAATATTTATTACACATTAAGACATATATTAAAATCTCAAAAATAAATAAATAAGTAAATAAATAAATAAAGTGATATCTGCACTGAAATCAAAGGATAGGAATTTGGTCAGTAATCTAAGATATTGAACTTGCCACTGGCTCAATATTTTTTCTTGAATAATCATTTCTTTGCCAATTACTACATAATGTAGGAGACATGTAGTAATCGTGATATGAGAGCATCCTTTTTATCACCTTTGTTTATTAGGCCACTACAATTTAATGAGAATGTTACTATGTACAAGATGATTTCTTTGTCTGTGTTGTATATGATTCACAATGAAGGAAATTCTTTTTAATTTATTACAGATTATTTGAGCTTGTGAAAAGTTATGTAAACTATATGTAAAACATAAAATTATTATTTCTGTTGTTTTATTATCTAAAATTAATTTTAAAAAATATACTTTTAGTTAAGTTTATATCAGCTTCTTCTTCTTTAAATTCAGTTAAACCAGCTTCTCCTTTAAACTCAATTAAATCTGTTTGTAACAGAAATAAGAATTTTCTTAACTACTTTGAATGACTCTGAAACTGAAAACAACAAAGGAACAAGACAAATAAATAAAGAAACAACACTCATAGACACAGACAATAGTTCAGTAGTTACCAGAGGGTAAGGGAGAAGGAGGTGGTAGATGAGCGTAAAGGGGATCAAATATATGGTGATGGAAGGAGAATTGACACTGGGTGGTGAACACACAATGTGATATATAGATGGTGTATTATAGAAGTGTACAACTGAAATCTATATAACTTTACTAACAATTGTCACCCCAATAAATTTAATTGAAAAAAAAAAAAAAAAGACAAAATGAAACAAAACAAAAAGTAATCAATAGTCCTGCATGCTCAAATAAACCTCACAAAGTTGACATTTGAGAAAATGTGCAGGAAGTTCAAGTGCTTCCATGCCAGCATCTAGTGACATGTCTCTAGTGTACCATTTCCAACTAAAGGGAGAACCAGTGCGAAGGCCCTGACACCTCCATGACTGTTTTATCTGAGGAACAGCAAGACTGTTAGTCTGGAACAAGTGGAGTGAGCAACCATCATGGGAGTTGAGGTCCAAGCGAAGCAAGAGCTTTGTGGGGTCTGAAAATTGCCATCTCCCAGACTCTACAGTCACTTGAGAAATGAAGATGTATCATCACTCTAGGTTCCCTAAGAAAACTTCTGACTTCAGAAAACAAAGGTGTCTCAGTTCATGATCATATTCTTGGTTCTTATGTTTATTTGAATTTCCAGACAACACCTTCACACCCTAAATTTTAACCCCTTTTATAGTTAAACTGTAACCGAGAGTACCCAACAGTACTGCCTCCCATGTTTCAAACACTGCAGGCCACACGGTTTACACATTGTAAAGAAACACATCTTGCTTTACCAAGAATCTCGATCTCTGAATACTGTTCTCTGGTTCCCATGTGCCGATACTTTGGTGATACACATCCGCTTCTGGAGCTGCACGATACTGGCAGACACTCCATACTCTCTCTACCCACCCCCACCAATGGACAGTATACAGAAAAAGCTGATATCCAAAGAGAAACGCAGAAAATAACAAATGTATTAATAAGCAGAAAGGTACCAATATTCCATAATATATGCAGTCTGTAGTAAAAGCTAAATACAAGAATGTGATTATGTGGTGTGACCAGCTAACCTGACTCTGAGTTGGTGGCAAATTGGTAAAATTCATGCTCCATGTACACCCAATAACTTTTTTTTTTTTTTTCGTGGTGGCTTTGAAATAGTAGGCTTAGCACCTGGAGAACAAAATATCTCAGTTCTGGATGGAAAGATGTCATAACAATTTATGAGAATTAACTATGACCGATTTAAGAGATGGATACGTAAATTTGAGACTCCAAACATCAGGCTTTCATCTGTTGCTTCTAGGGAGAGAGTTCAGAAATATCACACATTTCTTATCAGCTCAGAGAGGGTAGAAAAGTTGACAGAAATTTCCTTCTCCATGGGATTCGGTGGGAAAAGAGGTTCAGAACACACGTTTGCATCTTATAATAGTTAATACATTGAGAAACATTTATTTTTCTACTCTATGGAATATTGTATTAGATACTGGAAATTTGACTAGATGAAAAAGGTAGACATTAAAATATTGACGAAATTCCAATAAAGGACTGTGTGCTTTAAAGGGTTATTTATAATAGAATACTGTCAGATAAAAGAAGTATAAAGGAAGTAGCAATAATTATATTTTTCCACTATTGAAGTGAGAAGAGTGGCCTGCTCTTGATAAGGGACGATTCTCTCTAAGATTGGATGGCAGCTGCACTCCGTTCCATCCTTGTAGCAGTTAACCTAGAGGAGCCATCATGAATCAGGCCCAGGTGTGATATAAGAGGGCTCTATGGCTGGGTCCCTATTGGGCCAGTGGAAACAGTGGCTCTTTCCGTGATATGCCAGGCAGTTGGCAGGGCACTCCTGAGATCTTTTCATAGAGTTGCCAAAACCCAGCTGACCTGGGTTTTGCCTTCTCCATTTTGTGATATTTTCACTTCCTGAGCTTCTCCAACCCAGCAACTTCAGACCTCCAGTGAGACAGCATGATCAGGATTTTTAATCATAAGACTGCTTCATGGGTAATGTGCTCAGTGTCCATCAAGGCCCAATAATTTCTCAGTAATCGCCTCTTCATGGGTTTGTACTTTCAACTGACTCTGGAAGTTTAAAGATCCAGGAGTTTATAAGTCTGCAAGCCAAATGGGTGCCTCTGGCCTATGGTAGTGGTCTTTCTGCCATAGGTTCCAATCGACAAACTGAGATAAAACTGAGACCTATCACTGAAATGGCAAGTGTAGATTAGTAGAGTCCTGGGGCCAACTCAACAATTTTTTTTTGTTCATTTGTTTCTGATAATACTATAGATGGTTATAAACATCCCTGTATGAAGTATGTGAGAGAGTCAGTAACAGCATAGACCCACCAACCTCTAGGCCTCAATTTAATTTGTTGGGATAGAGATGGCCGAAGAGGCCTTAGAGCTTTGGTTAGATTGTTCTCATGGGAAGGTGGTAATATTGTTCAATTTAGTGAGAGAGAACAGCACCTTGTGGGGCACATTACCACAAATGTCTTCTTTCAGAGTTCCCTGACAATGGCCCCTTTGCCTGAGGAGGAAGAGGAAGGGAAGCAGGAAGGGGTGTGAACATCTGAGACCTTCTCTTTCCTCAGTTGTGTACTATCTGGGCTTGGAAATATTTGACTCAATGGTGAGGACTCTCCTGATATAGGAAACCATGTTTAGAACATTAATCAATTTATAAAGAATTATCCTTGTCTCACAAAAATGTGATACCTATCACCTGCAATATCCAGTTAAACCTAAAAATCCCTTTAATTGTTGTATTGTAAGGGATATAGGATAAGGTTGTTGTTGTTTTGTTATTTTTTAATATTGTTTTTATTCTTCAATTACAGTTGACTACAATACTATATTAGTTTCAAGTGTACAACATAGTGATTAGACATTTATAGAACTTACTAAGTAATCACCGCTGTAAGTCTAGTAACTGTCTGACACCATATATAGTTATTGTAATATTATTGACTATGTTCCGTATGCTGTACTTTATTTACATCCTTGTCACTGTTTCTAAAACTGGCAATTTATTCCTCTTCATTCTTTTAGCTGTTTTACCCATTCTGCCCAAACCCCTCCCATCTGGCAACCATCAATTTGTTCTCTGTATCTATGAGTTTGCTTCTGCTTTGTTTGTTCATTTAGTTTGCTTTTTAGATTCCACATATAAGTGAAATCTATGCTATTTGTGTTTCTTTCTCTGACTTATTTCACTTAGCATAATAAGTTTTGGTAGTCTTTTGTCTATCAGAAGAGAGAATTTTTCTCTTCCCACATAGGACATGTGCTAAATAACTGTATTTTGGCAAATGTGTAATTTATCTTTTGAGACTTTATGTTCTTTTTATGAGGGCAGAGAACAAGTAAATGGAATTAATTTTACAAGCTTTTTAATTTTCTAGATAAAGTAGAAAATCATCTACCTATTGTGTCAAAACTGAAACACAAAGGAAATGTAGATATTGAAAGTCTTGATTGATAACATGGGGAATACAGTTGGGGGGTCATGATATATGAGGGACATGGATGCCCAAGCATGTTGTTGTCTTTCCTGAGGGAAGACAAAAAGGTATTGACAGTTCTGGCCTAGAGACACACTGAAACATACAGTGCAAAGATACACTACAGGGAAGCAAGTGACTTCAAGTGTAATTGATGACATAATAGTATATTGGTTAGGTACTATCAGAAAGTGAAGTGTAACAATTCTGTTGATGCCCCTGAGGTCTTGAACAAATCAATATCATTGTCCATTTGGTCTTCTCATTGGCAGCACAGGAGTGTTGCAAAGACAAATGCAGGAGCTATGAGAACACTTTTGGATATAAGATCTTCAAATATAGATTTGTTCTCTTCATTTGCTGTTGGCTTCAGATGATATTGGGGAAGTTTGGGTAATGGTTTGTTAGTGTCTATCTGTGAAAAGATTTTGTTCCAATTATTTCTCCTAACTCAGTGGAACTTTTAGCCCATAGAGAGCTATGGTGAAGGATTTTATCTGGGATATGATTAAAATATAAGGAAGCAGGAATAATTTGAATATGAATAGACAGATTTTCTGGAATTTAAAGAATCAGTTTATCTTGTGTGAATTTAATATTATAACTCCATTTGCAAAGTATTAAATTTACAGTGGTAGTATCACAGAGGATGATCTAGGGGCCTAAGGTTTAAAGATAAGGCCTGGAAGATAGGGAATGTCTGTAAGTTATTTGAAACACCTACCAAATGTGTAATATTCTTACTCTGGGGAAGAGGTTGAGTATAGATGGAAGGGGTTAATGTAAAAAGAGTAGCATCTGTATCTACCAGAAATTGATTAGTCTGACCATCTACATTTATAATTAATTCACCTTGAATATTTCAGCATACGGCAGGGTATGAGGTGATTTTTTTCTTCCTCAGAGCACCTTTATTGATATCAACTGAGAAAATTTTCTTTTAAAATAAAAATATATGGTAAAAGACAATGGCTTTTTATCTTCAAAACTACATTATCTAAGAAAGAAAGAGAGAGGGAGAGATAGAAGGAGAGGGAGAGGGAGAGGGAAAAGGAGAGGGAGAGGGAAGGAGGGAGGGCAGGAGGAAGGGAAGGAGTGAGAGAGAGAATGGAAAGAAAGAAGCATGTGTTGGGGGCATGGAGTTATTTTAGATTAAGAAACTAAGGAGCTATAAAACTCAGCGTTCTGAATCAAAACAAATAAATAAACCAACACCTATACAAGGTGTTCTGAGGGCAGAATGTGAATTAGATATAAAATTGCAGTAGAGCATATGTTAATTTTGTTCTGTGTAATGCTATTTTTTAAATTGTGATAATGTAGGAGACTCTACTTATTTTTAAAAACATGCTGAATTATTCAGGGATGAATGTCAGTATATGTACACTTTCCATTAAAATATTTATATAAAAATATTCCAGAATGTGGATAATTCTTAGGTCTAGATGACACTGTCATTGCATGTTTTCTTTGCTTTTCAGGTTTTCAATGCTATATTGTATTCCATATATATATATATATTTTAAATTGGGGAAGGTGAACAAGACTTTATTGGGGAACAGTGTGTACTTCCAGGTCTTTTTTCCAAGTCAAGTTGTTGTCCTTTCAGTCTTACTTGTGGAGGGTGCCATTCAGCTTCAAGTTGTTGTCCTTGCAGTCTTAGTTGTGGAGGGCGCAGCTGAGCTCCAGTTCCAGTTGCTGTTTCTAGTTGCAGGGGCCACAGCCCACCATCCCTTGCGGGAGTCAGACCGGCAACCTTGTGGTTGACAGGATGCGCTCCAACCAATTGAGCCATCCGGGAGCTCAGCGGCAGCTCAGCTCAAGGTGCCATGTTCAATCTTAGTTGCAGGGGGCGGGGCCCACCATCCCTTGTGGGACTCGAGGAGTTTAACTGGCAACCTTGTGATTGAGAGCCCACTGGCCCATGTGGGAATCTAACCGGCAGCCTTCAGAGTTAGGAGCATGGACCTCAAACTGCCTGAGCCACCAGGCCGGCCCTGTATTCCATATTTTATATTTTTTGTATTTATTTGATCAAAAACAGCTTCCTTGTTTTTTTGTTTTATACTTACTACTTAGCCTCACATATATTTTCCAAACTTTCTGAATCACCTTTTTAATTTATTATATTATTATTTTTAAAGTCTGTCTCTGTTATATACTTTAGTGCTAGATTTTGTTTGTGAAATGCAAACTAAAAATATTTTTTTCAAAATAAAGTTGAGTCATTCAAAATGAGAGATACGTTTCATTTCATATATGCATTATCTATTTCACATTAAGGCTGATGCTTAGCAAACCACCCTGAAGCCCGATAACTTAAAACAGTCATTCATCCATGTTTGGGTCAGCTGAATGTTTCTTCTTTGGTGGGCTGTGTTTGTTCATGCCTCTGCAGTCAGCTGTGGGAGAGGCAACTCTGCTGATCTTGGCTGTGTTCTCTTACATATTTGTGGGTCCAATTTGTGGGATCAGATGGGTCTGATTGCTATTGGTCGGTCAGCATAGTTGATCATCCTCTACCAGAGTAGCCTGGACTTGTGGCAGGGTTCCCAGAGCAAGTCCTCCTGAGACTTATCCCACACTTCTCATAATTCGGTTTTTCCCACATTTTATGAGCCAAATTAAATCACAAAGGTTACCTAGATTCAAGAGGAGAGAGAAATAGACTCCATTTCTGATACAGTGTAACATCATGTTGCATGGGGCATTTATGCAGAGACTGCAAAGGACGCAGATGAAAGGATAGGTGAAGTATTGAGGCCATTAAAAAAAAACAAACAAAAAAAAAAAAAACAAAACAAAACAATGATAACTGATTCCTGTCTTAAAATTGTTATAAATGTTAGCTATGTTTTTTTCATTTATAATTAAAAAAAACCCAAGATATTTACTTGATATAAATGTTATTCTTCAGTTAGTTAGCCTTTTTTCTCCCTGTATTTATTCAAACTTTGATTCTTTGAGCTTGAGTTTTTCTCCCCCCAAGTGTTTGTGAAAGAAAAGTATTCTTATCTTTGTTTTGACTTCTTCATTACAAAGTTTTGTCTGATGTTTTCTCTATTCTTGTTTCCCATCAATTTGATCACATTTGTAATTTATTTCAGGAATTCTTGCATGGTTCCAGTCTCTAAGGGCATCTTTCAGGTTTCATCATGCATATGTAAGTATGTATAATAAATAAGGGACTTTCATACAAGAAAGGAAATACTTGGGTGTGCTCCTGTGTAAACAGTGGCCCCAAGTTTAGAATATTTTCATAATCATTCCTACCTTTTGTTGAGCATATCAAAGAAAGAAATCTTTAAAACCAGATGCAAAAAAATTATTTGTACTGCTTAATATCTACTCTGGTCTCTTGAATTTCTAACCCTATATTTTAAAATGAATGAGGATTGATAGAAAATTTCATTTTCAGTGTAGAAATCCAGCAATCTGTTGATAGCATGTGGACTGAGTCACCACCATGGGAAACCCACACATGGAGAAACTGTTTCTTTGTGTTTCTCTCTCTAATTGTGAAGGAACAATAACACCAACAAAATTTGCATTTTTAAATTAGCCTTTGTCCTGGATTTCTTTCTCATTACTTATGGGTTTTGTTCCCTCTTTATGATCCATCTTGAGAAATGCCTGACACAATGTAGGAGCTCATGCAATATGTGTTAAATGAATTTAAAAAATAAATAAATAAACAAACATCTGGCTCTGCATTTCTCCTTGCCAGCATAGCTCTCCTCTGTCAGTAAAAAAAGCCCTTTTTTTTTTAACCAGTGAGAGGTTGACTCACTGGAGAGCTTTTTGTTTGATTAATTCTTACTGATTCTTGAGCTTCACGGCTCAGCACCCTTCAACCACCTCTGAACCACAGGGTTGAAAGAGATTTCATCTGGAGAACTCCCTTTCAGCTCCATACTCCCACTCCCATCCTCTCTTCATACACCTTTCAAAAATCTCCTCTAATTACTTCCCATGGCAACAGACTGTTTTTCTAGGTAGATTGATTGTTAGTGATTTTTCAGTGCCTTTTTCTTCGTTTTTTCCCCTGTATTTAAACAAAATTTTAAAAGATGCTTGGATGTAGAAAATGATCTTCAACTCTGTAGCAGGTTTACACAATTTCATTTATATGATCGTGCATGTACACACGGGAACATACACATGCATACACATGAACACACACACACAAACACACAGGTTTGCTTAATTAGACAGCCTATTATTCAGAATGAGTGGAATATGCGTCTCTTCACAGTACAACAACTTTGGTATCCTAATAAGTGCTATTCCATGTCTTCAAATTATTTGTCAAGACAAAATTTATTTTTTTTCTGCTACGGAAGAAAATTAATACTGAGTTTGTTCTTTTACTCTTCTTTTTCTGGTATTTTTGTTACAGAGGTGTCATTTTTTTTCTTTCGGTATTAAAGTCCCTCATTTACAGACTCCAAACATGAAACATGCAGTAAATAACTTAGGCACTAAAATAGGATAATTTTTGGTGATAATTTTGGATAATATCTTTGGTAACTCCATTTCTCCATCTTATGGTCTTTTATTCAAAAATTAATTGTGAATGTTAATATTTATTAATAATTTATGAAAATATCTACTTCTATAATGGGCTCATTTTAGACCCTTTAGTTTGTAAGTTATCACGAAGCATTTATTTTACAAGTCATATGATCTGTATGTTAGTGTTAAAATATTATTTTTTTTAAATTTTATATTCCATGTTACATTCAGAGTTTTATTAGAAAATACTAACAAGAATAGCTAAGGATAAGCTTAGTGAATATTTTGTAAATATAATTTTCTTTTTTCTCTTTTTTAAATTAAACTTTATTGAGATGACAATGGTTAGTAAAGTTACATAGATTTCAGATGTACAATTCTGTAATACATTATCTATATCTCACATTGTGTGTTCACCACCCAGAGTCAGTTCTCTTTCCATCATCATATATTAGACCCCATTTAGTAGCTTCTAGAGTCCCGCTCCCCCCTCCCCCGTTACCCTCTGGTAACCCCTAAACTATTGTCTATGTCTATGAGTTTTTGTTCTTTCAGTTGTATGTCTTGATCTTTTGTTGTTATAAAACAACTTGTGGTTGTTTTATATACCACAAGTCAGTGAAATCATATGGTTCTCTACGTTTTCTGTCTGACGTATTTCGGTTAGCATTATAATCTCAAGATCCATCCATGTTGTCACAAATGATCCTATTTCATCTTTTCCTATGCTGAATAGTATTCCATTATGTATATATACTGCAACTTCTTTATCCATTCATCTATCAAAGGACATTTTGGTTGTTTCCATGTCTTGGCCACTGTGAATAAAGCTGCAGTGAACATTGGAGCACACGTGTCTTTATGGATAAATGTTTTCAGATTGTTTGGGTAGATACACAGGAGAGGGAATGCTGAGTCATATGGTAATTCTGTTTGCAATTTTTTGAGGACCCTCCACAATGCCTTCCATAGCGGTTGCACCAACCTACATTCCCACCAACAGTGTATGAGGGTTCCTTTTTCTCCACAGCCTCTCCAACACTTGTTACTATTTCTCTTGTTGATGACAGCCATTCTGACTGGGGTGAGGTGATATCTCATTGTATTTTTGTTTTGTTTTGTTTTTTTTAAAGATTTTATTGGGGAAGGAACAGGACTTTATTGGGGAACAGTGTGCACTTCCAGGACTTTTTTCCAAGTCAAGTTGTTGTCCTTTCAATCTTAGTTGTGGAGGGTGCAGCTCAGCTCCAGGTCTAGTTGCCGTTTCTCGTTGCAGGGCTCACAGTCCACCATCCCTTGCAGGAGTCAAACCGGCAACCTTGTGGTTGAGAGGATGAGCTCCAACCAACTGAACCATCCAGGAGCTCAGCGGCAGCTCAGCTCAAGGTGCCATGTTCAATCTCAGTTGCAGGGGGCACTGCCCACCATCCCTTGCGGGACTTGAGGAACCGAACCAGCAACCTTATGGTTGACAGCCCACTGGCCCATGTGGGAATCGAACTGGCAGCCCTAGGACCTAGGAGCACGGAGCTCCAACTGCCTGAGCCACCGGGCTGGCCCTCATTGTGGTTTTTATTTGCATTTCTCTAATGATTAGTGATGCTGAGCATTTTTTTAATATGTCTATTTGCCATTTGTATGTCCTCTTTGGAGAAATGTCTCTTCAGTTCCTCTGCCCATTTTTCAACTGGGTTGTTTATTTTTTCGTTGTTGAGTTGTATAAGTTCCTTGTATATTTTGGATATAAAAATATATGTGAGTCTAGCCAAGGGTCTGTCAATTTTATTAATCTTTTCAAAGAACCAGCTCTTTGTCACATAATATTTTTCTGTTGTCGTTTGTTCTCTATTTCATTTAGTTCTGTTCTGATTTCTATTATTTCCTTTCATCTGCTGACCTTGGGTTTCATTCATTCTTCTTTTTCTAGTTCTTTAAGGTATAATATGAGGTTATTTATTTGAGATTTTTCTTGTTTCTTGAGATAAGCCTGTAATAATATAAATTTTCCTCTTAAAACTGCTTTGCTGCATCCCAAAAAATTTTGTTAGGAAGTATTTTCATTCTCATTTGTTTCTATGTATGTTTTGATCTCTCCTCTTATTTATTCTTTGACTCAGTCGTTCTTTAAAACTGTGTTGTTTAATCTGCACATATTTGTGATATTTCCTGCTTTCTTTTTGCAGTTGATATCCAATTTCAAAGCCTTGTGATCAGAGAATATGTTTGGTATGATTTCAATCTGCTTAAATTTGCTGAGGCTAGTTTTATGTTCCAATATATGGTCTATCCTTGAGAATGTCCCATGTACACTAGAAAAAAAAGTGTGTAGTCTGATGTTTTAGGATGAAGTGCTCTATAAATGCCAATTATGTCTATTTCATCTAATGCGTTATTTAGGGCTGATATTTCTTTAGTTATTTTCGGTTTGGGTGATCTATCCATAACTGTCAATGATGTATTTTGGTCCATTACTATAATTGTGTTTGGTCAATTTTTCTCTTTAACTCTGTTAGTAGTTGCTTGGTATATATCGGTGCTTCCTGATTGGGGGTGTGAATATTGATGACTGTTATGTCTTCTTGTTGTATAGTCCCCTTTACCATTATGAAATGTCCATCTTTGTCTCTTGTTACTTTTTTTATTCTGAAGTCTGTTTCATCTCATTTCTATATGGATTTACCTGCTTTTCTCTGGATATAATTTCCTTGGAGTGCCAATTTCCACCCTTTCACTTTGAGTCTATGTTTGTCGTTGTAGCTGAGATGTGTCTCTTGGAGAGAACATATGGTTGGGTTTAGTTTTTGATCCAATCTGCTACGCTGTGCCGTTTTATTGGTGAGTTCACTCCATTTACATTTAGGGTTATTATTGATATGTGAGGATTTCCTATCATTCTATCTTTGGTTATATGGTAAGACAGTGTCTCCGTTGTTTCTTTGCCTTTTTGTTGTTGTCTATCATTTCTGTTTGGTGGTTTCTATGTTTTCCCTTCTGTTTCTCCTTTTATTATGTTATATACTTCAGTTCTGGATTTTTTATATATATATTTTTTTTTTTGAGTGTTTACCATTAGGTTATGTAAAAGAAAGTTTGATATTTAGAGTATTCCATTTTCTTCAGCACACTTACTTTCTCCATTCCCATATTTCGGTTCAGGCCTTTACTCTCCCCCTTTTTATATTTTGGTTGCCACAAGTTGTCCCTGTTGATGGTGATCGAATAGCCTCCTTTAGTATTTCTTGTAATGTAGGTCATGTGTTAGAAAAATTCCCTCAGCTTCTGTATATCTGTAAGGTCTATTATTCCTCCTTCATATCTGAAGGGCATCTTTGCTGGATATATGAATGTTGGTTCCTAATTTCTTCCTTTCAGTAGTGTGAATATTTTGTTCCACTCCCTCCTGGCATGTAGAGTCTGCTGAAAAATCTGATGATATTCTAATGGGCTTTCTGTTGTAAGTTACCATCATCTTTTCCCTGGCTGCCTTGAGGATTCTTTCTTATCGTTGATTTTTGAAAGCTCTAATAAGATGTGCCTTGGAGGAGGCCTGTTGGGATTGAAGTACTTAGGTGTTCTATTTGCTTCTTGGATTTGAGGTTCCAGTTCTTTCCACAAGTTTGGTAAGTTCTCATTGACTATGTTTGAATAAACTCTCTGTTCCCTTATTTCTTTCTTCTTCTGGCATGCCCATTATTCTTATATTGCTCTTTTGGATGGAGTCAGAAAGTTCTTTTAGAGTTCCTTCATTTCTTTGAAGTCTCAAGTCTCTTTCTACTCCCATCTGTGTCATTTCCAGATTTCTATCTTCGATGTCACTGATTCTTTCCTCCATCTGGTCAACTTTACTACCTAACCTGGTTATTTCGTTCTTCATTTCTTTTATTGAGTTCTAACCTCCAGAAATTCTATTTGGTTCTTTTTAAAAATTTCAGTCTCTTTGGTAAAACGTTCATTTTGTTCTTTGATTGTGTTTCTGAGTTCATTAAACTGCCTGTCTATGTTTTCTTGGATCTCATTGAGTTTTTAAATAACTGCAATCTTGAATTTTCTGTCATTTGAGTCACATATTTCCATATCTTTAAGTTCATTTTCTGGAGTCTCTTCATTTTCTTCTGAGGTGTTGTTGTCTTGGTTTTTCATGGCCATTAATGATTTATTATGTCTCTTCCTAGACATCTACAGGAGTGGGTTCTGCAACAGGTTAATAGAAAGAAGTCTTTCTTTTGTTTTCCAGTAGGTGTTGGTAGAATGTTTTATTTTCTCTCTGACTGTAGCCTTTTATTCTCTCTCACTCTGTAGTGTTATTTTTTTTCTGCACTATTCTGGCTTCTCACACTATGGGGGGATTCCCTATAAGGCTGGCTTCTCCTCTGTGAATAGTTCATCTGGGTCATAGGGTGCCACATTCGGATGGGGATGTGGAGATCTTCTGAAGTTCCAAAGCTCCTCCTGAACCAGATTCAGAGCCTGTGTGTTTCAGCAGCTCTGTTTACTGCTGCAGGGATCTACCCAGAAAGGTGGGGACAGGGGCCGGGTGGGTTGTGAGAGGTGGCCCAGAGCAATGGCGGTGACCACCACAGCCAGTCCTGCTTCCACAGCTCCCTCCCCTTTGCTGGAACTAGTTGGGCTTTGAGTCCATGTCTGTGGACCACAGTTCTCAGAACTGCAAATATTCTGTTCTTTTGATCTGACACTGCTACTGTTCCGCTTCTAGCACTGGGCAGGTGGGGGTGGGACAAGCTCTGCAAGGGTAGGGAAGGGTGGCTAGTCTCAGTGCCTAAGGCTTCCGCTTGGCAGTGAGGGCTTTAACCACCGTTTGCAGCCTTCTTCTTTCAGTCTTTGTTCTGAGTCTCTGCCGTGAGCGTTGGGTTCAGCCCTGTTATATGCTGTCCCTCCAGCCCTGTGGGACATAAGAAGAGAACTAGCAGTCCTAGTTCTTCCCTCTCCTGCAACTGCGGTAGTTCTGGAATGCAGCGCGCTCTGAGCACCAAGCTAGGTCTGCATCCAGCGCCCAAGTGGCCACGTCTCCACGCTTCTCCCTTCCCTCCTGTCCTGCTTGTGCAATTTGCCCACCTTTGTGTGAATTCAGTAGTGTCCTCTTAGTCTTGCCTATCTGCTGTGCAGGGAGTCCTTTGTGGAGTTAATAGTTGTTCAATTTGTTGTACATTCCAGGGGAGATTTCCAGAGGCTCACTTCATGCTGCCATTTTTATGATGTCATCCACATTTTTCTTTCTTTCTGTAAAATATTATTTTCTATTGGAAGTATATTGTCTTTTGATTATTTAAGTGTACTCTCTTGAAACTCTCACTTCTAGGTTTTCAGTTGAAACAAAGTTAACCATTCTGTCGAATATAATATCTACTACTGAAAAAACAAATGTCAAATTTAAAATCTGTATGAATGCTAATGATTGCTAGTAATAGAGATTAAGAAATTTGGTTTTCCTTATTTCAGAATATTGTTGCAATGTATGAATATAATGAATAACATATACCCCTTGAAATTGAGTGAATAATTGAATTCTTCTCAGAGTATACATAAAACAGAGTTATCATCCACTAGTTGCCTGTATTGCCATATGTCTAACTTAATTCCATGACAAATAGCAAATTTTAAATAAATACTTTGAATATCTGGAAGACAAAAATTAAAACTCTGCAGATACTTAATATTAAACATATATGACACCTAAATTTAGGCACACATTCATTTTTCACTTAAGAGATATATTGTACACAATCATATTATTTGAACTAGTGCACTCAAAAAAAAAACACATTCAATTTTAGCAAAGCATATTTATGATACAGCAATCAGCTCACAGTGATTTATGGCAAGTAATCATGATTTGTAGGACTGGAAATATTTCTATAGCTGGAATGAATTGATAACTCAAATTGCTAATCAGAAATTGAACCAAGGCTGTTTCAGAACTTTTTTAGAGAAATATATATTTTATATGTATATATCTATATCATATCATATCATTTAATATATCATAAATATATTAAATATATAAATGTTATATAAAGTGTGTATTTATTATATAATATATAATAATAAAATATTATTTTTAAAATATATATGATATACAAATATGATATATACATATATATGATATATAAAATATATATTTACCATAAGTAAATTTTGACAGGAAACCCCGTTATATAAAACCCTATGGAAGCTGATCTCTGGTTGAAAAAGTGATGCACAAGGTCCTATTTACTTTGCTTTCCACTTTTCAATGGTTCTATGTACTGCAATTTGAAAACCACTGTTCTAAACGTGATTTCACTGCTTAGATTAATAATGCTATGAGAGAAATGAATGTTTACATGCTCCAGGTCTCTCTGAGCTATCAAGGGAATTGTCACTTAGCTAGTTCATGGCAGAGTCAAGGCTAGTCACCAGACCCAGTGACTCATTTACTCTGCTTTCACTTACTTAGCTATGACAAGTGCTATAATAATAAAGTGAATTCATGCCCAGAATAGCATAGTCAAATACATTTCACAGGAATATAGAAACAATAAGTATTCAATTTGTATAGCATAATGTACATCCAGGTCTGTTTTAGACTTGGAAACTCAAGCCACTACTTTTCACGTTTACAAAAATTTGTTAGAAATAAGAGGAAAAAAGTGTTAGGATGGTTATTTAGAGGACATACACCCCATCTTTTTTTCCATAGAGTTCCAAATTCATACTCCATGGTCAAGCCAGAAAGTTAATAATTGTACTACAATGATATTAATCTTAGGAAAGCACAGTATTTCGATGGAATTGTCTTTTATTTGTTATCATTAATGTAGAAGTTGATACATTCAATAAACAGATTTGTAAAAAATAATTTCTACTTTATTACAATAGTTTAGATAGAATTTTATATTTTTTATAGTATTCCCTCAAAGTATCTGCTCATGAAGAAAATTACAAATAAAAATAGACATCTTTCTATGAACGATTTTTATGTTGTTATCTATTGAATTTTATATATTGTATATTTAATAGATTATATTTTTTTAATGGAAAACTATGCAATATGGCTACACACAATAGCAAGGCAAAATCTTAATGATAGGCAATTTAAAGCTTCTGTGTCCTTTCTTCTTTCACTATTATTTTAAATCTTTCATAATATGTTGAAATTTACAAATGTTTATAATAATCTGTCATAAATTATTTCTTGAAGAATTGTCATATCTCTCAAATCAACTAATTAACAAACATATCCAGCAAATAAATAATTGAAAGATCTTTATTGAATCTGAATAGTGATTCATATTCATTGATAAGTTTAACCACTGTTTAATTATTTAACTATTGAGTTAGCTGGGAAGTTGCTGTAATAGTAGACATAAGAGTAATGATCCACTGCAATTTTTTCTAATCAGTAACCTAATATTTTTCATCATTCTGGAATAACTGGTCTTAGTCTCCTATCTTCTCTCATCTTGTATCTACAGAGTCTTCTCAATTCAACTACAAGAGTAACCTGGTTAAAACAAATCGGACCATATCCTTACCCTCTAATCTTTGATTTAATTCAGAATAAAAATCACAGTCTTTGAAATTATCTAAAATAGTGCATTTCTGGACTGGACAGACTTTACTTTTTAAAATTACTTACAAAGCTTACTTTGCTGCACTTGTACTGCCCTTCTTGCTGTTTTGTAAATGCTTCAAGCCTAATTCCACCTTATTATGTCTGCACTGCAGTCCCTTCTGGCTCTAGTTTTATAACCCCCAAATACACTTGTTCTTCTTAACTCTCTTTAAGATATAACTAAAACATAATTTTCTCTGTAAGAACTTCTTTTCCCACCCCAAATCAAATCGCAACCTCAGCCTGGATGCTTCTTCTACCTCTGACCTGCTATGTTTTCTCTGTAGCAATTAAACATTGTATCATTATGGTCTTTTTCTATAACAACTACTTTAGCCTTACTGAATTATAATAACACTCTTTTATTCATTTCATGATATTAATCCTGAAAAGAATTAGGGAAACAAAAATGTCTCTTTTGACTCAAGAATACAAGTTACATCTTTAAGGAAATCAGGACTTTCTGACATTAATTTATGAACTCAGCTGTACTCCTGAAGTGAACTCTTCTCTGCTCACAAACTTGAACATTTAAGCGAAGAAGAAAAGTTAAATGAATTATTCGGATCTCTCATTTATAAAATGCCAAAGACTCACAGAGATTCATAAACTTTAGATGGTGTATCTAATATAAAGAGAGTAGCCTTCTTCATTGCTGTCAATTATTTTCAAGTGAGTAGACGTGCCCTGTTTTGCAAAATAAAGAATCTAAAAAAAATTTATATAAAATCCCTAAAGTAATCAGTAGGTTAAGTGATCAAGAAAAAAACATTTAAATTGTCTCTGTTGTCCAAGATACAATGTTGGTCTAGACAACTAGATTGGTGGCATTATTTTCCACAAGAGTAGTCATTCAATTTGAAACATTGTTAAAAGCCATGGAAGAAAAAAAAAAAAAGAAAAATCATGATGCTGATCAAATTTAGACTAATCTTATTTAGATCACATATATGCACTTGGAAATTTGGACATGGATTAAGAAATCTTAGTAATGATGAGAAATATTTTAAGATTCTTTTATTTATGATTATTTTTCTGAACTCTTTATTATCCATAATGGTTTTATAATGATTCTTTGGATTATCTAATGCATGATTTTAGCATGTCATAATAAAGACATATTATCATATATTTTCCAAAATATATTCCATATATGTGCCTGTACATGCATTTATTTTATTGTTTTAGATTTTACTCTCCAATTTATATATAATACTCATGGAATACTCGTTTCCTCCAAAATTTAACAAAGTACTTATGTAGGTTTCTTCCAATACTTACTGCCTCAAGATATTAAATAAATGCATTTGATAACAAATAAAAAAATCTCTTAATTTTTAGAGTTTTATAATTCCTAGATTTAGATGTCTGTCCTTATCTTAAATGGTTGAAATATAGCTGAAGAACTTTTGATATCATTACTTAAACAAAGCACACCAAAATGAATCATGTCTAGAACTGAGTAAAAAAAAAATGACATGTTTAATATTTATATTTCACAAATACTTTAGAAAGCATATTAGCATAATACATCTTGTGGTTTATGATAAACCCCAAACAATTTTTTTTCTTTTATTTCTTTATCTACAGAAAATATCTCAGTGGCAAATTTAACAGAGAAGATAGTTTAGTGGGTGAATTCCACATCTCCTAAGCAGTTTCTATATGCCTCCACATTATAGAGCATGACTTATGTGAAGGCCATTGTAATTTCTGTAGCTAGAATAGCAATTTATTTCAGAGCAGAAGGACTAGCAACACTTCTCTAGTCTGTGAGCTATGGCAGCAATAATAGGGAAATATTCACATGGTCCATTTAGAAGATGAGGTTGCATAAAGTCCATCTGATTACATATAAGTGGTTATTAGAATAGGTCCTCAAACAAGAGTCATAGGAGAGCTATAAATTTTCAGCCATCTATTTTCAAGTCATTTTATGAGAATCGTAGTTTCATGCATATTGGGCACTTCACAGTTATTGGCTTTGGAGCAAAAATAAATGGCATATTCCCAGGGCAGATAAGACTTTTGGTTCAAGTGTCAATGCAGCCTATACTATTAACAGATACATTTAAAAAAAAAAAAGGAAAATATCTATTGATAGCAAACACTTTATTTTGACCCCCATGAAATATGAGTGCTAATTCAATACATATATCAGAAGCTATTATGAAATTCTAAAGAGAGGTATGTTTTGCTGTAAGAAAGCCATGCCGTAATTTATCAGCACAAAGCCTCAAATCACTGTTAGTCCCTGGGCTGCTGTATAAGAAAACTGCAAACATGCAAGCGCAAAACCAATCAGAGTATTCATGTAGGGAGACAAATTTAAAGGAAAGTTGTTTTTGTCATGCCAAAACACAAAGGTCTAGGTTCCTTAGAGTGTGTTTGTTCATTCATTCATTCAGTTTGGAGACCTCTCACCCCTATGGTGAACCAAAGGCAAAGTGAGCTCACAGAGAATGACTCATGGAATAGTGAGAATTCCTGAGGTCTAAGAAAGGCTGGATATCCAGTTGGGCTGTATAAGGCACTGCTGACAATTTCCTGTAAAAGGGAGCTGAAAAATCAACTGGAAGCTTTCCAAATTCAGTTGTAAAAAGTACTCTTAGAATTCTATATATTTTCATTTCATTTGGACATTAATCCAAAGTTTTGGTTAAATGAATAAAATTGGGGTAGTACTGATTTAAAGTGCATAAACACATATTTAGGTGAAGTTACTTCAACAAAAAATGAAACGAGAATAGTCACCAATTTTATAAAGCCATTTTTTCATTACTCATAAATATATTGACAGTCTTAATATTAGGTGTATATTAGTGGGAACAGTCATATATTTGATTTATTTACAGCCTGAATGATTAACAGCAAAACTGCACTTTAGTTGCATTATTGAACAACTATGCCCTAATGTCTTGAAGATAGAAAGAAATAAGAAAGTTAATTTTTAAAATACCTTATAAATAAACATCTAGACAAGTCAGAATAAATAGGGTGAATAAATTTAACACAGAGAGCAAAATTTTTTTAAGAGGTTCAGGAATATTTCAAAGACCAAAGGAAGTTTGATGAGAAGATACCAAGAGTTTCAAATAAATTAAATACTAGAAGCCAAAAGTCTTGGCTAAAAATAAAAAGCGAATATTCTGATGTTTCTGCTGCTGCTGGAAAAAAAAATAAATTTCAGTCAACAGATGAGCTAAACTCAAAAATATTATTTACTGTCTGTAAGTTTATATAAGCCTATATTTATATGCAATGTTTTCAATAGAGGATTCATTTATAAACTAATAAGCATATTTCTATGTTGACACATTAATTGATATTGTCTCTAATAAATTAATTCAAGCAATATTTAATATATTAATAAAACCACTGAAAAATATTTTCTAAACAGAACATAATAAGATTAGCTTAAAAGTTGGCTCCATTGAATTTAATTCTAAAATGAATACACCAAATGAAGCACAAGGAAAAGATGGTCTTGTTTTAAAAATTGCTGATTTAAAGTGGGACATATTTTTAACATAACATCTCCTTTCTCACATGTTTAAAATTTAATAATATTCTGTTTTTATCAGTGCATTAATCAATATAGCAGAAACTTTAAATAACAATATGAATTTGAAAATAGGTCACTTATGTACCTATAGAAAATTTAGCATAGATTAAGTTACAAGATAATGTTATCTTTCTGTTCTTATTAATTTAGAATTTCCTGTAATGAGAAAGAAAAGTTTGTTCCTCAAGGTTTCTCTTTTTCTCAGTGAGGACTTATAGACAACATTTTCCCCATTGTTAGCATGTTACCTTTATTAAATTTAACAACAGAGTAATTTGGTGAGAAGCATTGGACTCCATAAATTTGGTGATACAGTTTTATATAATCTTTGGTGTAAGTAAAGCTTTGATATATAAAAGCTTGAAAGTTGTCCCTCCCAATTTTATGACAAAAAGCGAACCAAGCAAACTGGAAAAATCAAAGACAATTATTTTAATTTTCTTGGCCTATTAGATAAATGAGATCGCATAGAAGCCCCTCCCATCCAAATCTCGAGAAATTATAATACAAAGAATCACAGCTGAGATCCCTTTACCTAGAAAATAACACATTATAAAGCTACAGTATTGAGATTGGGTAACACTGG
This sequence comes from Rhinolophus sinicus, assembly GCF_036562045.2. NCBI lineage: Eukaryota > Metazoa > Chordata > Mammalia > Chiroptera > Rhinolophidae > Rhinolophus > Rhinolophus sinicus. Next base: position 21,301,528 of record NC_133754.1, on the reverse strand, counting down.
TGAGAGAATAGACTCATATATCAATGAAACAGACTAGACTGCTGAGAAATAGATTTACATCGATCTTTGACAAAGACAATTCAGTGAGAAAAGACAGACCTTTTAACAATTGTTCTAGAAAAATTGGAAGTGTTTTCATCTGGAAAAAAAAATCTAGATACAGACATTACACATTTCACAAAAATGAACAAAAATTGAATCAAGGATTTAAATGTAAATACAAAACTATAAATTTCTAGAAGAAAATACAGAAGAAAACCATGTTGATCTTAGGTTTGGTGATGTTTTAGATATAACAGCAAAGACAAAATACATAAAAGAAAAATGTTAAGTTAGACTTTATTAAAATTAAAAACTTCCATGAAAGAAACTATTAAGGAAGTTAAAAAACAATTTACTAATGGGAGAAAATATTTGCAAAACATAATCTGATAAAAGAAAACAAATAAATAAAAATTTGTCTCTAAGTTATACGAAAGACTCTAAAACTCAACGATGAAAAAACAAGCATCACAATTTAAAAGTGGGCAAGAGATATGAACAGACACTTTATCAAGGAAGACATACAGACAGCAAATAATCATGGGAAAAGACATACATCATTTGTCATCAGGGAATTGCAAATTAAAGTGACAATGAGATAGCTCTTCACACTGAATAGAAAAGTCAAAATCTAGAAACTGACAACAGTAAATATTGGTGAAGATGTGGAATACCAGTATCTCTGATTTATTGCTGTTGGGAATACAAGATGGCACACACATTTTGGAAGACATTTTAGAGATTTCTCACAAACTTAACTCAGAATCACCCAAAGACCCAGCAATCATATTCCTAGGCATTTACTGGTTTGAAAATGTATTTTTACACAAAATCTGCATGTGGATGTCTATCATGGCTTTATTCATAATCATCCCAAAGTGGAAGAATTCAAAATGTGTTTGCATAAGTGAATAAACTGTATGACACCCACATTGGAAATATTATGTAGCAAGAAAAAGAAAGGAGCAATCGAATCACAAAAAGACATGGGTGAACCTAAAAAGCCCCAAATAAAAACAGATTTAAAAATGTCAGCAGTACAAAATAAATATTTATGAAGCCATGCTGTTATAAAGAAATGATTAAATAAAAAAGTTAATAGAGGAGAAGACAGACATTTTCTGTGTAGAACAATTCCAAATACAATAGATGTCCTCGCCCTAACTGAAGGAGTGCATAAACCCTAGTCCTCAAGTGTGTGCTGTGCATAATGATTGCAAAGAATATAGTATACTAGGTCTGACAATTCAGTTCACGAACTCATCCTAGAAAAAGTGCTACATACCTCATTGTTGAATATCACTATGGTCGCCTTCAAAGTACTCCCCTTGGGAAGTTATACACTCACACCAGTGCCTAGTGCACCCTTCAAAGCAATTTTGGAACTCTTTTTCTGGAATGGCCATCAGAGCTGTCATCATATTACACTTGATGTCATGAATGTCATCAGATGTCTTCCTTTCAATATTTCCTTTACCTTCAGGTAAAAAAAGTCATTGGAGGCCAAATCAGGTGAGTAGGGAGCGTGTTCCAATACAGTTATTTGTTTACTGGCCAAAAACTCCCTCACAGGCAGTGCCGTGTGAGCTGATGCATTGCTATGATGCAAGAGCCATGAATTGTTGGTGAAAAGTTCAGGTCGTGTAACTTTTTCATACAACCTTTTCAGCACTTCCAAATAGTAAACTTGGTTGACTGTCCAGTTGTTAACAAATTCATAATGATTAACCCCTCCGATATAAAAAAAAAAGTTAGCAACAAGTTAGTGAACTTAATTGTCAGATTGTGTAGAGGGGGGTGGAGGATATAACTTTATAGTGGAAAAACCTGACAAGACACTACCTCAGCCATGTAATCAAGATCAACATCAATGATGGCAAACCAGTTGATAGTATGTGCCCTTACTAGGATATGATGAAAATGGTACTTTACCTCTGTGGTCTTCCTTCTCAATAAAACCCGTACGCCAGTCCAGTCTGAGAAAAACAACAGACAAATTCCAGTACAGGGACACCCTTACAAAATACTACTCCTCACAACTCTCAAGGTCATCAAAAACAATGTCTCAGCAACTGCCACAGCCATGGAGAACCTAAAGAAAATAACAACTAAGTGTGAGGTTGGATCCTAAATGTGATCTTGTAGGATAAAAAAGACATTAGTTATAAATTAAGATAATTGGAATAAACTATGGATTTTAATTAATAATAATGTGTGAATATTGGTTCATTATTTGTGACAGATGTGCCATTGTAATATACAATGCTAAGAACAGGAGAAACCAGGCATGAGGTATATAGTTCTCTGAGTACTAACTTTTCCATTTTTCTATAAATTTAAAACTTAAAAAAAGTCTATTAAAAAACAAATCCAATATCTTCATGAAATGCTTCTCAGACACTTGGTCACATTTACATATATCTAATAAATACATATAGGCTTATAAAGGTGTGAATAATTTATTGATGAACCCTAACATTTTATTAAAGGAATGTAGCAATTCTGTAGCTTTCCAACACAGTATAACAAAATGTTGGCTTATTTTGCTGTTGTATGCATTCCTTGGTACATATGTTGGTCCACATACACTTCTAATTGGGACCACAATGCTACAGACATTTCTAAACTTATAAAGGTCTAAATTAAAAAAGAATTCATATGGACACTTGGAGATGTCAGCAGAAATCTCACACACTATTAGTAAATGTCACATGCTGTTGCAATTTTTTTGCCAAGATACATAAATGAATAAACTTAAAGACTAGAGAAATATTTGCCTTAAGGTTAAATTTTGTGTGTTTTTATATCGGTTGTTTTCTTTGCTTACATATTTTCTGCCCCCGAGCCCAAAATGTTAGTCCTTTTATAGAAATTTTCCTGTTGTTACTTCAATAGAAAATCCCTGTTTGATATTTCTAAAGCTGTCTTCTTCTCTCATTTTCAGAGGATGAGGTGGAAAATGGAAAGGAAACACTACTGTAATACTGTACTGCAATATTGTTATTATTGAGAAATTGAAAGGACTTTTTCATTCTGAAGGTAATTAATACTGCTTTGCTTTTGTCTTGAAGTGATGGACATAAATTTACCTCTGGGTAAATGATGGAAGTAATTTTTTCCTTAAATAAAATCTATACTATGCAATATTTATTCTTAAAAATAAAAACAACCAACAAATCTTCGTGAGATAAATTTGACACTTAATGTTTTGATTTCCACTTGCTCTCTGACAAAACCCAAGTAGATTTTGTTATTCTCAGGCAGAGCTAGCTGTAGCAGGGAAAACATTTTGATTATTATTACAGAAAAAAAGAAACAGTATGTCAGCTTTTCTTCAAATTTTCTCTTTTAAATAAAACTTATTTTGCACTTTTATTATCTACCTGTAAGTTTCAAACTAGTGACATAATAGTTTATGTCACTTTGTCAAAGTTGGCAAGCACAGTTTTGGCATATCTTGACTTTTCTGGTCTACTTCTAAAGTATTTTCAACTTATACTGAACTTGTTTACAGTTCAACTTTATTCTATGATCTATAATCCAAAATTTTGCACAATCCTTTATTTTCAGTTTCTACCAAATGTTTTTCTTTTTTCTTTTGTAATCTTTCTTCTATAATCACTTTTGCAATGTATGGAAATGTTCGTAACTTCAGAAATCAAGAATAAATAAATTACTTTCTAATCCTAAAAATACACGAGAAAAGAGGCAATTTGACTTTGAATACTGTCATATATATATATATATATATATATATATATGATAATACTATCATATATATATGATAATACTATCATATATATATATATATATATATATAATTACATATGGTATATAACATGTATAGTTATATGTGATGAAGTAATGCTTCTATAAACTATATTTATACTAGGATGAAATGAGATATATGTAATAATTGAAAATGTTATCTTGGGTAACACTGTCTTCTAGATTCAGGCAGGAGAAGCAAGTCAATGAATAATTATGTACTGGTCTACAAAGTGCAAAGGAAAATTTTTCCCATATCTCGCATGTATTTATTCAAGTATTTGTTTATGTCAGGATGAACTTCTTAGTCTGCCTGAAAAAGTTCTAGTTTGATACCTGGTGCTCTGTCAATAATTGATAGTGTGTCTTTTCACTCTCAGAAATGTCTTCCTTTAGAAGGTGTATATAGAATTACAATTTAAGGGATTTCATTCATCTTTCAATGTCATCTCCTTCTCCATCCCCATAAACGTGTAGATTCTGCCCTTTAAAATAAGACAGTGTACAAAAAATACACTTAATTTGTGCCATAACCATGGAACTAAATTAAAATTGATGAGATGGTCTTCCACTTAATTGGACTGATAATTCCTCTTAATGGGGAAACTTGCTTTAATTAGGGGAGGCTTAAATGTGGTTTATGGGTCCACATGAAACTCAAAGGTTGGTGATTCCTTTTTTACTTCCAGGACTTCTGTCACCAATTATCTTCTAACCACAGAGGTTTCATCACTCTGTAGGAGAAATTTAAAACTACTTTGTAAACAGAACTTATTTCAGAATTTTTGGTTACACCTGTTAGGATCTGCAAGAAAGTGCTACTTCTGGCTTTCCTCACATTTATCACTTCAACAGCTCTCCTACCTGTGTGACATAGACTAGTGATATGGGAGCTAGTTCCTGCCTCCAGAAAGTACATAGAATGATCTGGTTCTAAGGCAAAGGCTGCATTTTCTATTGTCTCATATTCTACATATTCAAAAATTGTAATCATTTAAATAATTGTGTTGTCTATTGGAACTATCAATCATTATCATACTGCTTTATAATAGCTGTTCTTTTCTTTTTCCTTTATGGTAATCATTATTGACTTATTTCGTATTCATAAGGAAGGAAAATTCCATTTTTCTTGGGAAAATTATTTTTACTATAATATAATCTATATTCAAATAGGTGATAAAGAGATCGCAGAAGAAAATGACACTAGCTTATTCTTACAGGTAATTATGCTTAAAAGTGTGAAAAATATTAATTTGAATTTATTCTCAATAGTAAAATTGATATCTATGAAATATATATCAGGGAATGATATTTAATTACTAGAATATTTTTATTACACATGACAAAATTTTTTATAAGAATGTACTGACACATATATTTGCAGTGCAATTCTACAAATAATTGTGTGACAAATAAAATTTTTAAAAATATTGATATGAAGTATAAAATAAACATGAATATATGATGTATAGAATAAACAGAAAATGATGGCATAGAGATCCTGAAAAACTAAATGATTTCTACGGTGACTGTTGCATTACATTAGCTACCAACCATTTCTCCCGACCCTTCCTACCAAATATAAACTGTGGAAGCAATGGTGGGTAAACCACAACCAGTCTGCTGCCACTGAAACTTGAGTGATTTATGCTACCTAAGTTACCTAATAATTTCCTAAAAGATTGAGCAGAGAAATATTTCAGACTTCAAAAAACAAACAAACAAACAAACAAACAAAAAAACTAACTTCTAATTAACTTTCCCAAATGTGTTTTATGATATTCTTATTTTCTCACTCTTCTCAGAAGACTCCTCTTCACTCATTTTTAATCTGTTGTCATGTTGCATTGGTTTTAGAAATGCTAGAAACGTCCGAACTCCCAGTTATCTACTGGTTATCTTCCTTACACAGAGGAAGCTTCAACACAGTGGCTAAGAGGTCAACATTTATAAGCAATTGCCAATTCAGGCATTAAATAATTGTTTAATTTTAACCAAGTTATTTTATCTCACTGAGCTTCTCTCGTCTCTTCTGTAAAAATTGGATCACATGTTATTAATTGATTAATAAACACAGGCATTGTGTCCCTATTCTGTACCAGTAAATCTATTTGATGTTGGCTATATAATAATTTTCATTCAAGCTGATGTAAACCTTGACTATATGGATGGTAAACAACAATTAGAACAAATACTTATGTTTTTCATGTCAATCCTATATGCAAATTCAGATGTGAGAACGAAGAGCAACATTTCTTTATTTAGTTAACATCATTTTAAAAGTGAGTTTGAGGCCCTATCTTATAGTGAGGGCAAGCAATTGAATTTAATGTGATATTTGGACCATATTCCTTACTCGAGGGTTTCACAACACAATTCAGCCATAGTGATAAAAAGGCATTTAATTGACTTTTTCTTTATCCTGTCATGGTTACCTTCGCTCAATAGAAATTTAATGTTATGATATGCTGATGCTAATGTGCAATCTATCATTTTTCTGTTCAAGAACATTTCAAACTAAACGATGAAATCATCTAAATGGAGTTGAAACCACCACCCCAGATTTCTGCAATGTAGTGACCTATGGGGACTACTATGTTGAAACAACATCCTTTACTAGACCTAGAATAAATCACCACTGATTCTATTTCAACTTTGCTCTTCTGAAGTCGTTCACCTGTCTCTGATTTCCATTTGCATAATTCTTACGGAATTTAGTTTTCCAGAGAATAAGTTAAAGATCCCATATTCTGTAATGGTATTTGCGATTTTCTTCTCCACAGTTCAAACCTCACAACATTCATAAAATGAAGCACATTTGAGGGATGGAGGGGACACAAACCTCTTGTTGGTTTGCTTAAAAATAGAGAAAAATTATAGAGCTAAAACAGTTCACATTTAATCATCATCTAACAATTATCAAGTAATAATACTTAAAATAATAAAGAAGACATTATGACAGAGTAACATGACATTTGGAGAATTACTTACATGGGATAGTCATAGAAATCATCTCTGAACAGATGAAATTTATAGTAAAAGACGAAGTGTTTTCTTCATTTGTTTGTTCTTTAATAGCATGTGAAAGGCTGAGGAGAGAACGGCAAGCCTGGAACCTACATGGTGAAATTCTCTAAGGTGAAAAATAATTGAAAATGACCAGTGTGATCAGTGCATATTGAATAAAAATGACAGACTGGTTGAAGAGGCCATTGCAAAGATAAATAGGGGTCAGGTCATATAAGATCTTCTAGAATACATGAAAAAAAATTGATTTTAAATGCTGAGAGAAGATAATATGTTCACATAGACAAGTCATATTCTTTTATTTTAATTTTAAAAAGATCACTTTGGCAGCTACAGAGAGATATGTTTGGAAGAGAATAGGAAAAATAAGAATAAGAAATCTGGGAGGTGTGTTAGGAAGGTCCTGCACATGTGCAGGCCAGAGATGAGTGTGCTAAGGAGAAAAGATGAGAGATCATATTTGCAATGTACTTTCCAGAGTCATGCATACAGTTAGCACTTAATAAATAATCAATCTAATTTTTATCAACTTTGTGATGATTATTACTGGAGAATATTTTATTATCAGAATTAGGAACCAATGAATCTTAGAGAAAAGAAAGCATCATTGATATGTTCAAGCAGTTGTATTAAACATTTTTTGATTGTTTTTCTGGATTTTGCGTTATTTGTCAATTTTCTACAGTTTGTAAACTTTTTTCTAAATGTATGTTCACCATTGTATTTAATTTAACACATTTAATTGTTTTTTATTAAAGAAGGTTCCCATAACACCAAAATCTCCAGGTCCTTTAAAATAGAAATCAGGAATCCTCTATGTCATTTGTGATTTTGGAGTCTACACTATAAGAAAGCAGCAAGAATTGAGATAATTTATTGAAATTCTATTATTCTTATAAAAGATAGTTTGAAATAATAGTATTATCAGCTAGTATCCTGAAATATCCTAGTAATGTCTTGAAAATGTGAGCAAATACATCCGAGGATTAAGTATTTATTTAAAAAGGATTATTGCATAGCATGTATAAGTACATTTTATATGTTTAAATTTTGGTAACTATACAACAAAATTAGCATGCAATTAACATATAGGAGATTCTTTATACTGAAAATCAAACCAAGAATACAAACCTGAAGAATAAATAATTATTGTTTTATAGGGAGTATGTGAACATTTTTATTGTGACCTAATTAGTTATTTCCCAGTTTAGAGCATTAGCATCAAGAATAAAATGAAAGACATCATGACTTGTAGTCTATAATCTAAAAAACTGAAGTAACACCTATCTTTTTTGGATACACCAAAAACAACTTTGTTTTACAAATTTGAATAAAATGTTTACACCAGTGGAACTGATATAAATCATGTTTGTATACTTTAAAAACCAGACCAACCACTACAAAAGTAAAACAGTGGTATGTTCAATACTGTAAATGAAACAAGACCAAATCCTAAAAAAACATGTTCAGATAACCTTTAGTAAGGCAAGAAAAGGCAAACAGAAAAAACATGAAACCTAGGAAACAAATTTTAAACAAAGAATAAAATAGCAGAGCTAAGTGTCACCGATCAATAATTACCTTAAATGTAAATGATCTATGTATACCAATCAAAAGACAGAAATTGGCAGTGTGGAGAAGAAAAAATATCATCACACTATGTACTACTTTCACCCTTGGTTAATACCTAAATATTTTATTTTTTATAATGCAATTCTAAATGGAAAATTTTCTTAATTTCCTTTTTTGGATTATTCATCATTAATGTATAAAAATGAAATGAATCATTGCTGAATATCCTAATACTTTGCTGAATTTATTAGTTATAATCAATTAATATATAAACAAATTCTGGGTAGACCTAAATGGAAAAAAGGAATATTGTGGTGCATGCTTACAAAATAAAATGGACCATGCTTCCTATTATAATGACACATTTGAAAAATTGTTAATAGCAATATTGTGAAGTGAAAGTGAAAATAAAAATCTTAGAGGGGTTATAAAAGCAGACACTATTGTTCTTTGCTTTATTGCTCAGTGTATTATGCTGAAGTACAGAAATCGTAAGTGCTGTCAGCTTATGTGTTACTTGTCACAAGACAAGCAAGCCTTTGTGCGCTGAAATTTCCTTACTCATACAACAATGATATACTGGGTGTATGTTTTTTAATCCAGAAATTCACTTAACCTATCTCATTGTTAAATAAAAATAAAGAGGAAACCACACTATGGAAAATGCTAGTATTTCTTTTTCTTTCCTCACACTTTGAAAAATTTTTAAAAATAATAAAATTTAATACAGGATGGTCTGCAGAGCATCACAGATAGAAAGAGTTCTAGATGAACATCAATGCGAGAAGTAATATCAACCTACTGAAAATGAATGGGACATTTTTCCACTGAGACAAACCTGACAAATGAAGTAAAAGGGACTCAAGGAGAAATGAAAATCAGGGAAGATTGACCTGTCTCACTGAGTCATGCACAGGCTATTCGACAGCCTTGCATAAAAGTGAGTGGATCCTTCTTCATTTTTTAATATCAGATCTTCACCAGCTTCAAAATCTCATGTGTATATTGGTTCAAATATTATGAACATGGCGAAAATTCAAGAGCATTTTTAACCATTTGATTTTAAACCACCATATTAAGTTCACTAAAGAAGTATAAACAAGTTTTAATGGAAAGAGACATAAATAGTAAACCTTGTCCTGAATTCATGAAAATTCGAAAATTTGGAGTTACTGATACAAGGAAATAGGAAATATGTATTTTGACCCCTTGAGACTCCACATCTACAACATGAAATTCATAAGATACTACTAAGTAAAATGTCTCATTTTTTTACATCGATTCAATGTGTGTTTATCATTTATTGAATGCTTAAAGTTTAAAGCCTTATTTTTCACATTTCAGCAATGGAGGAAAAATAGCGGCAAGTTAGTTCAATAATCAAACTAATCTCCATAAATTATGTGTAAAACTTAGAGACAAATGATTTAATTGCTACTAATTAATAACTTTCTCATTTTATTGGTAGAGTGGACTACTTACTATAAGTAGTACCCTGATTACATCACCATTGATTTTGTATCCTATGATTGCTTCTAACCCATTTATAGATTTAAAAATCCACAGCATAATTGAATTTCAAATGATCAGCTAACTGAAATGTTGGTTTTCTCTCTGTATTGGTTTCCTAGGGCCGGTGTAACAAATCATCACATTTTGGCACTTAAAACAACAGAAATTAATGTTCTCACAATCTGGAGGCCAGAAGTCTGAAATAAAAGTTCTGACAGAGCTACACTTCTCCAGAGATTTGATGGGAGAATCAATTGCTAGACTCTTTCAGCTTTTGATACCTGTCAACATTGCTTATTTTGTGGCTGTGTTAATATGATCTCTGCCATCGTCATCACATGGCCTTCTCTTCTTCTGTATCTGTCTAATCTCCCTCCATCTCCATCTCACACTTTTAAGGACACTTTTCATTGGATTTATGGCCCACCCTGATAATGCAGAATAAGCTTCCTTCTCGAAAAATCTTTAATATAATCACATATTTTAACATATAAAGGAACACAGATCCCAAGGGATAGAAAAGCCAACCTTTGGGAACACAGTTAGCCTATTACATCCTGTCATTTCAATTACCAATAAGGTTATATCAATTTACGTTCTCACAAAGTATCATTTTTAACTGTAATTTGGGATTAAAAATAAGTAGTACAGGTTGAAGTCAGGGAGTGTGAAACCTCTGGCATTATTCATTTTTCTTAGGATTACTTTGGCTATTTGGGGTCTTTTGTGGTTCCATACAAATCTGATGATATTTTTTTTCTTCTATTTCTTTAAAAGATGCCATCGGGATTTTGATGGGGATTGCATAAAATATGTATATTGCTTTCGGTAATATGGTCATTTTAACTATGTTGATTCTTGCAATCCATAAACACTGAATGTCTTTCCACTTTGTGTCTTCTTCAGTTTCTTTAAAAAAAATGTCTTATAATTTTCAGTGTATAGGTCCTTCACAATTATCAAAACGGCATGCTATTGGCAGAAAAAGACACATAGACCAATGGAATAGAATCGCTATTCCAGAAATAAGCCCACATAAATATGGACAGATAATTTTTGACAAAGAAGCAAAAAACATACAATGGAGAAAAGAAAGCCTCTTCAATAAATGGTGCTGGGAGAACTGGAAAGCCACGTGCAAAAGAATGAAACTAGACTGTTACCTGTTACCATATACCAAAGTTAACTCAAAATAGATCAAAGACCTAAACATAAGACCTAAAACAATAAACTGCATAGAAGAAAACATAAGTACTAAACTTATGGACCTTGGATTCAAAGAGGATTTTGTGAATTTGGCCTCAAAGGCAAGGGAAGTAAAAGCTAAAATACATGAATGAGAATACATCAAACTAAAAACTTTTGCACAGCTAAAAAAATCATCGACAAAATAAAGAGGCGACCAACTAAATGGGAGAAGATTTTTGCAAACAACACTTCCAATAAAGGGCTAATAAATAAACTATATAAGAAACTCATACAACTCGACAACAAAAAAACAAACAACCGAATTAAAAAATGGGCAGAAGACCTGAGTAGACATTTCTCCAGAGGACACACTGATGGTCAATAGATATATGAAAAAATGCACAACATCACTAATCATCAGAGAAATGCAAATAAAACCCACAATGAGATATCACTTCATCCCAGTTAGAATGATTATCATTAACAAGACAAATAATGACAAATGTTAGAGAGGCTATGTGGAAAAAGAAACCCTCATACACTGTTTGTGGGAATGCAGACTGGTGCAGCCGCTATGGAAGACCATGTGGAGATTCCTCAAAAAATTAAGAATAGAATTGCCATATGACCCAGCAATCCCTCTCCTGGGTATCTACCCAAAAAATCTTAAAACATTTATCCATAAAGACAAGTGTGCTCCAATGTTCATTGAAGCTTTATTCACAGTGGCCAAGGCATGGAAACAATCAAAATGTCCTTCAATAGATGAATGGATAAAGAAGTTGTGGTATATATACACAATGGAATACTATTCTGCCATAACAAAAGATGAAATAGTGTCATTTGCAACAAAATGGATGCATCTTGAGGTTATTATGCTAAATGAAATAACTCAGACAGAAAAACTTGAGAACCAGATGATTTCACTGAAATGTGGGATATAAAACTGAAAAGTGAAAGAGGAACAAGACAAACAAATAAAGAAACAAAAACTCATAGACACGGACAATAGTTTAGTGGTTACCAGAGGGTAAGTAAATGAGGGTAAACGGGATGGTAGATGAGGGTGAACAGTGTCAAATATATGGTGATGGAAGGAGAACTAACTCTGGATGGTGAACACACAGTGTGACATATAGATGATGTATTACAGAATTGTACACTTGAAACTGATGTAATTTTACTAACCACTGTCACCCCAATAAATTTTAGTTAAAAAAAAATAAGTTGGTAAAAATGAAGATAGTACTATTAGCTAACAAAAGACCAAAGATATTTTTTAATCTGAACAAAAATAATATTCTTAAGCTTTTTCATTAATAATTGTAGAAGAAAGCATTTCCTAAGATCTACTTCATGACCTAGCTGCTTTTGTTCAAAAACATGTGTATTACTATCTATTTATGTTTTAAATGATATAGCCCAATAGTGAAGCAGAAAACTGAGTGCAGGAATAATTGTAATGTGTGCTAATATAAACCTGATCGCCTCTGCACATAGACCTTCCCATAGGCCTGGACCTTCTGGATCCCTTATGTTAGAACAATATTTCTATGTAGGTGAAATCTGACGAAAATCTGAAAGGAGTTTTTGAAATACCAAAATGTCACATTTGAAGCAATAAAATAATAATGTAATGAGAGATAAATGATATTTATATTGTAAAACTTAAATACAAAACATTTACTCAAAATTAAATTCATCAGCAAAAGTAACATATAGATATTCAATGCCCAGCAAACTTGGATGGTCGGATAGTGAATGAATGGATGGATATAGATGGATGATTGGTTGTAGAGAAAACATTAAAAGGAACTTACCTAATGTTGAATAAATATTTAATATTTAATGCAGAATAAAATCATGTTTCCCCTTCCTGCATATTCTCTCTTAGTTTTGACAAAACTATCACTCCCCTACTTTCCCAAGACAGAACTTTTTAATGACCCATGTTTTCCCCTATCCCTGTCCAATTCGTTTCAATCACTTAATGAAATCGGTAAGTATAACACATCAATAATACAAGCAGAAAGGCATATATGAGGGCAATAAGTATTTTCTACGATTCATTCATTCAACATGAGTGGGTTTTATGTAATAAATATATATAATTCTTAAAGTATTATTTTTGTAAGTTCTAATATTGGATAATGGGATTTGGTACAAGCATAAGCTTCTGAAAATTTAGTCCTGGTGAAAATTTACTGCAATTTACTGTCTATATAGTGACCATGGTCAGTGTTATTTTTAATATCTTTATCCTAAGACATCTGGGCCTACAAATGCACAAATGTTTAGATGTCTAGTAGTTGTTTACTCTTATGCAACTTATCATTATTGCAACTGAATTTTCTAGATGGCAATTTTTTGTTATTAATGTTGTTGTTGCTATTATATAGAAATTAATCATGAAGTTAATTTGATGTTTGATATGTACCATGTCTCTTGTCCATATTATCCTAATATGGGTCCTCTTAAATATAAGCATATATACTGTACCCTCTGTTAATAACTATATGCAATAAAACAATCCATTTTACCTTTTGAATTTACTCTATGCAATACTAGGTGGCTAGATGTTTTGGACTTTCATTTTGTTTAAAAAATGAAAGATATCAGATAAATAGATAAAGATTTTTATACATCACGCTAATGCTTAAATCCTAAAATGAGATTTTCAGTAAATTACCTATTGGAGTTTCTATTATGGAATCTCAAATTGCTTTTTATTCTTACCAACTTTAGAATCTCCCAGTTCCTTCTCTTGTGTACTCACATTTTAGTTGAAATAATCTTTTGTTTCTAGAGGTTCCAACAATGGCTTTGTAAAGCTATTAGTTATTTATAAATTCCACTTCAATTTTATATTCTTTCTTAATTTGCCTATTTTTTCAAAAATAAATTCTATATTCAAAACAATAAGAACAGCTTAATGAAAAGCAAATACAAGACTCCCTTGTTTTTCTTCTATTTCACACATTAATAATGATCTGAAAATAGCCACAGAGCAAAGGGATGGTAGGAAATACATGCAGTATCTTGCCTTGAGTGAAGATGTCTGCTTCAGGGGGAGAGTTCATATAACTTTTAGCATAGTACTTGTCGTTTCAGACTGATTTTGTCAGAAATTTTATAAAGTTAAAGACATGACAAAGAAATAGAGGTGAAAATGTGTAAAGCATTTTGTGTGTGAGTGTGTGCGTGTTGCCTTTTCTACAGATTCGTGCATTTCAAAGTTTTGCTCCTTTGTGCTTACCATTTTCTCCTAGAGCTTAGAGATAAGTAAGGGCGCTGCTTTAAATTGTGTGAAATACAATAGCAGTATCACACCTCACCCACAATTTACTCTGATTGACAGAAATATATAATCATACAATCTTATCAGCCTATCATGGTAGGCAGTTTCCATGAATGGAAAAGAGAGTATATTAAATGTGGGCACTGATATATATATGTCAGATATTTTCTGCAGAGAAAAGCAAAATTTCCAGTGTTTCTTAAACAAGCTACTTACATATTTTTTCATAGATAATGATACCTCCAGTTTGCACCATCACTAGTTATGTAATATTTGAGGTTACACCTTTCTTTATGTCCATGAAAACTTTTTTGTTATAGTTGTAGAGCTAAAATAGAATTGGATATTCAAATATATGCCCCCCCCACATATCCTATTTTAGAAACAGTTTTTATTATTTCACTTTAGTTATATAAGACATAATCATACAATTTTTTAGAGAGAAAATTGGATTCAAGCATCAAAAGAGAAAAGCAAAGTAAAACACACACACACCCCTCGATGATATCAACTTTGCCTTAACCTTGGTCTCCTTGAAGGCAAAACTTGAATACAATGGTGTCATTGATTGCTTTGGAAAATGATGCCTGAGGGCAGGAATGGACAACCAGGGAAGTGGACCAAGGGAAGAGGGAAAATCAGTCCAAGAAGCATTGGTGAGTTGACCACTCCTAAGGATGACTAGTCAACATGCTCAGTGACTCTTGTGACACCATTTTGTGTTGTCGTGCATAAAAAAGTTAAAAAAAAAATCACATATTTTTAAGGAGGAATCTAAGCTTCAAGGCAATTCTTAAGACTCCAGTTAAATTTCTAGAGGTTTTATGCATAATAAAATGCATTCATGAGTCCTTTACCAACTATTAGAGTCTTAGGAGTTTGCCACTGACTCTAATGCAAACCTCAGGAAAAATAATAGGACAAAAGTTGTTCAAAATGAACACATTCCCCATATTGGTCTCTTGTAATCAAGCATGGTATAGAAAGAATAACTCACTTTGTGTCACAACAGACTGCATTATTGAAAGTCAAATCCTAAATTGTTAGGTATTAAACTTCCCTCAGAGGCATAACAAAAAAAGTGGAGTTACAAAGTATCTTTGGAAAAACAAATTATGCACAAATGGTGGCAGGGTCATAACAATGAGTGTTTTCATTTGGTAAACTTTACTTGCCATCAACACAAGCCTTAATAGACATGCCACAAACTGAAAGTGCCATCTGCTAAGATCACAGAGAATGCAAGAAGAGAGGTTTGACAAAAAAGAAATTAAGAGAAACTCCATGGCTTCCTAATGACTTTGGAAAGCTGAAAGCTCAACCTGTGGACATCAGGCCATTTCTACAATCAGAAGAAAAAATAGTAAACACTCTCCCTCCCAAATCCTCGCTCACGAATAAAAGTTGGAAGCATTTATCCACAAGCTGCCATCCCAAGTGGTCAAGATTAGCCCTGTAGTGCTAACTCTCCCTTTTTCTAGGGATGCATGTGTGATTTCCACCTAGTATATCAAGACTATCATATTCCATGACATCAGAAAGGCTCCTAGAAAAGAATGTGAAAGGTCTATATAGCAAGATTTCGGTCAGGATGCTTCCCTGTTACACCTGAACAAGACTAATCAGAATGTGCATGAAACTGGTTGCTGATGGAATAGCTTAAGGTAGAGCTGAGGCCAAGAGAATGTGTTATGGCGCACAGATTATGCTCCATAGGACTTGTCATCTGGAGTGATGCTACACTGCAGTGTTAACTAAAGCAGAACTGCTGCGATTTACTTTGGGGGAAAAAAGTATATTTTTCATATCCATATTGCTCAAATAAAATTTACTGAAACTAAAACTAAAATATAAAACAATTTTTATTTGTCAACATCTTGACTCTGCCATTTTAGAGTTTCTATCTTGTTTTAAAAGAAAGACTATGATAATTGAGGTATTGGCAAAAAAAAATGTGGCAAGGGAAATTAAGGAAAAGCATATTAAGCTGCCACCAGGAAAGTATAACAATCTAGGAGTATGTTGGAAATAAAATTGAGTTCCCTGATTTTATTTGTGGTAATAAAGCAGATATTTCTGTGGGGGAGAAAACAGGGAAATTATGAAGACCCACAAGTTTATTTTCTGTCTAAAAATGATGATTGACTTATACTCTACATGTTGTTATATCAAAAATCAAATAGTCTTTGAAGTAACTGAGCTTTACTATTTGTTAGTTTGGGTAGTTTGTTTTTCTGAAAAATTCACACATTTAATTTACAGACTTCTCAACACAGTTGTTTTTAGTACAACAATGCATACCCTTTAGCTGTTTATGGTTGAATTAACTATTAAGACGTATTAAAAAAAAGCAAAAGAGTAAAAGTTAATTAACCTAACAAATGAACACAAAAGAAACCGGATGCATCTATAGGTGGTAAATCATTTCAACTGTGAGGGAAATGGGAAAGCAAAAGTGATAGCCAGCTGTTCAAAGCAGTGCAAATTGTACACAGCAAACCTGAACTTGGAATCCAAGCTACAACTTAATACAATACTTTCAAAGCAGCAGATGCTTATGGGGAATAAACTGAGAGGACAATTTGTTGTAGAAAATTACATTGATAATTATGATCTGTGATCCAGGCATCAAATTGAAGATCTCTCATAGTCAATAGGCCAATATCAGGAACACAATTTGGTTGCACTGGCTCAGAAAATGAAGATTCCCTATTAAAATGCATAGTAGAACCATCTGGAATGAGACCCTGTTGGTACACCATCCACCCTGTGGCAGATGCTTGACAAACTCTGTGGAAAATACGTAGCTAGACTAGGTATATTAAAACATGAAATACTTAGTCACAGACCTTTTTCAGTGTATTTTGGAGAACATAAAGAGAAAATAAGATTTTTAAATCTATTTAATAACAGACAACAGGTATCAACAAATCCACAGAAAAATATAGAACATTGTCATTGATAAATATATAAAATGAACAAGAGTAAAAAACAAATACCCATACACTGAATCAATTAGGAGACTTCATTAATGAACACATCCTATAGCAGGCGGTAGAATTATTTAAACTCATATAACTCATTTTCTGAGGTATTGCTATAGAACTGAATATGGTGGAATTCAGCAAATTAAACACCACGTTAGCTCTTTTATTTACATTTTTCCTTCCATTTTTCAAATTATTTTTATTTCTTTTTTATAAGATTTTTTACTTTACTATGTTTTATTCGTACATTACACATATTTAAATATCAATGGAAATGTTGAGGAAAAAGCCACCACCAATAGTATCATGTGCAAAAAAGAATCACTTATTGGTGTTTTTTCCATCTTAGGTTTTGCTATAATTTAATAGATATAATGTTATTTAACTTGATTTTTGAACCTCATGAAAAATTCTACCTGAATGTGAAGAATTTCCAGAAAAATATATGGTGTTTTATTTCATTTCTCTAAGGATTACAGTATATACACTGAATATCAGAGAGCTGTTAGACTCGCTATTTTACAATTTTTCTTAAAATAAGCAACTCTTACAACCATGTAAGTCCTTGATGTTTTAGTTATCACATGCGTTATATCTATGTACTTTATAAACCTCAGAATACAATGTTATAATTTTGCTTTAATAATTTAAAGAAAACAAGAAAAATATCCCTTTATGTTTCACCTATATTAATATTTTCAATGTGATTTGCTTTGTCTTTGAATACCTGTTTCTCTTTTTTGCATTTCGTATTAAGACAACAATTTACTTCAGCATTTCTTGTACCCCATAGCTAACTCTTATGTTTCCCAGACATATACTCATTTATTCAGTTTACTGCCATTCATTTTTTTAGATCACAGTGCAGTTGTTATTTATTTGGGGAATATTACATTGTCGTGGCTGAAGTAGCCAATTTCCCCACTAAATTGAAAATGGTCAATTACTCTAAAATTGTTTAATGAATTCATGAATGAGAGGACAACTAAGGAATTACTGAAAGAAAGCACAAACAAATACAGTAATCTTGAGTGAACTTCAATGCTGTTTCTTCAATGTTGAAAATTCTTCTCATGTCCCTATATATCCCTTCATCCATAAGGTCAGATCTTTGTACATATGCACATAATTAGATCAACAATTGTGTTTTATTGAACTAAATATATAAATGAATGAGTAAACAAGTTGGTACAGGCAATTGCCTTTTGTTTTTGTTTGTGATCTAATTAAATTCATGAATGAGAGAAAAACTAGGAAATTTCACTAGAAAAATAATGAGCAGAAAAGTCAAGGAAAATATATAAAATTAGAAAACATGTTAAAAATGGAGAAATTGAAAATATATTATGATTGTTGTGTCTCCACAACTATATCTGTAGTCACAAAACTATGTATCAATTACACTATGGTAAAAAGAAAGCCAATAAAGACATAGGGAATAAGGCAACACTATGAAGCAACATATACATTAAACACATGAAATATATGTACAATGAATGATTGGAAGTAAAACAATAGGAAGATATTCAAGAAATATTCAACAAAATAAAAAAGGTGATGCTGTTAGTAGCACATAAAAAGACTTAAATGCAGAAAGGTTTATCATGTAAGTATCAGATTTATTTTAAAAGATTTAAGAAATTAAGAGGTTCAAATAATTTGAAATGTTCATGCTACTAATACATATCTAAAATATGTGAAGCAATATCAATAAAGATATAAAAATAAATTTGCACCTTTATCATGTCAGAGATTTTTAACACAAGGTTCTTATGATTTGATGAATCAAAAATACCTAAATTTATTTAGACAATGGAGAATGTCACCAAAGTAATTTAGCAAATTTCAGCTAAAGGGACATATGGAGAATACAGCAACTCCATGAGAATTCACATTCTTTTTAAACCCAAGTTTACAAAACTGATTTCATACTTGAGAACAAAGTGATTTTTTAACAAAGTTAAAACAGTAAGCATCCTAAAATTCACATTCTTCGATTCATATAAATTTATGCCAAAATCACTGACCAAAATTAAGAAGTGTAAAAATGCCTTACAAAAGTCAGATGTCAATAGAAATCATTATTGAATTGTTATTATTATTAAAATACTATGATGAGATTATAATTATTTAATATTTTAAGATGTTGTTAAAGTATTACATATTGAAAAATATATTGTCTTCAGTTCTTATATTTGCAAATAAAAATATGTAAAAATAAATCAGATAAATATCCAGTATAACATGCCAGGAAAATATTCACAGAATATAAACAAACAAACAAATAAAAAACATGAAAATTATATAAATCTAAGAACAGTGATGAATAAAATCACATATCAAGACACCAAAGATGATGAATGCCAAAGTTGTTTGTTTTAAAATAATTATAAAATTATCAGCTCTCTGCCAAATTAGTCAATATGTACCCATCTGAAGAAATGAATACAAAATACACATGAGATAGCAAAGATGATGAGGAAATAACTTCATGCTAAAACATTTGAAGTTTAGTGGAATGTGCTCTTACTGGAGAAACTAGAAATGATCAAAACTGTCTCAAGGAGAAAGAGATAACCAAAATACCCCATTAACCATTAAAAAAAAAAAAAAATGAAATCATTACTGTAAAATTTTCCCATAATCAAAAACACTAAGTTATTTTATAACAAAGTTCTACCAAGTATTAAAGAAACAGATAATTCAAGTCTTGATCAAATTCAGATAATAGACAAAGACAAATTTCCTCAATTCTTCACAAGAGCTGTATGAGAATGGAATATCAGATCCATCTTAGTTCTGTATTTAGATAGGGCTGATATTTAGGCCATAAATCAGTACAGCCAATTAGGTAGCTTACTGCCAACTGCTCTTCTGATTTTTAGGTGCCTGTGTCTGATCTACTATCACTTAATACAGAAGAAGACGTTTGAAACCAATATTAGGTGACCCTTTACAAAGCATAATTATTTAGTGTATTATGAATAAATTTGATTTTTTTTCAGGAATTCAAAATTAGTTTAAGAAAATCCACTGATACGATTCACCACAATAAATGATTACTGGAGAATGTCTATGTAATCATATCAATAATTGCAATCTATACCCTGCATCAAATAATAACTACTCACCAGGGAAAATACAACTATAGATCGTCAGTGCCCTCCTGAAAAATTCCCCTTTCTCTAGCATATAGTACCTCTATTTTTGTTGTTGTTGGAAGCTCATTTTATTATTCATATTTTGAATATATAACTATGTCATATGCACAGTTAATTGAGGAACTAAGAGCGGATTTGAACCAAATTTCTTCAAATGGAGAATTTTTAAAAAATTATTTAAGGTATTTGACTTCATTCTAATTATCTTACATTTTAATATTTGGCAACTCATTTGACTTTTCAACTTAGATCCCTTATCAGAATCAATTTTCATAACAGATCGTTTATCAGTATCAATCTTCGTAACAGAAAATTCAAATAAGTTTGGCATAAACATAGAATGGTTTATGATTTATTCTGAATGTAGGCAGTTAAGTACTGGTATGTACTTACAAATTATTCTAAATTCTATCTTTCTTTTTTATATCTTGACATTTTGCCTCAATCAGTGAAATTGCTTCAGGAGCCAAAGACAGCTACTGGACTTTCCAGAATCATATGCACATGACAGGAGGAAGAACATGTGAGAAGCAAAAGGGACCACACAATGTATCTCTTCCTTTTAAAAAAAGCTCTCTCTGAAGGCCTGCCCAGCAATGTCTGCTTACATTTCATTTACAATACCTCATCACATTGCCGTACCTACCTGCAAGGGAGACTTGAAAGTGTATTTCTTACCTGGTCACATTGCTGCCTCACAGAAAATCAGAGCTCTGTTACTAAGGGAAAGGATGCAACTGGAAATTTCTGCCACAACTGCTTTTGAATGTGAACACATCATCTCCCTTCCATATACAAACTGTCATTAATTTGTTGATATAAGCATTCTGAAAATGATTTTTCTCTATGAATTACATATATATTACGTTATAAATATATATAAATGTATTTTTTATTTTTTCCCCTAAAACACCATGTTTCGGCATTAAAAATAACAAACCTCAATTGTGTTTAGTCCCTAAAAAATGAAATCTAAATTATTTAATATTAACAATCATGGATATTTACGCTTGATCCTTATTTATGCCTGTAACCTAATTTACCTTCTTTCCTACATGGAAGATCACTTAAATAGATCAGCTTGATCTTTATATTCTGTAAATCATAGAATTAGTAATTCTTTGCCTATTCTCACTAACTGCTCAAATTCCCTCCAATACACTTATATCGTCAAGACTGCTTTAACACTATCTCCTCTAGAGCATTTCTAATCTGCATTAGCCTTTGATTTCTCCTAATTCTTAGTCCCTACAGAATACAATTTCTGAGCCATTCATTTACACTTAATATTTAATTATTTATGTATATTGTAACCTAGACATATTGTAGGCCCTATTGATTGCAAGGGCTGTGTTTTTAACTATTTTGTAACACAGAATTCTACTATAGTCCCTAGAACAAGTAGGTGTTCAAGGTTATGAAAATAATGAAAATGAATTATGAACATGTTCATGAGAAATCAAAGATGACTCAAAGATGAAAGGAGAAATTATATCTCCAGCCCTATATTGTTATTCTAGAATTGTTTTCTTCATATTTTTATGCCATGAATTAATAAATTAAATTTTATACTTTAATGGCCATAACTCCTTCTATTTAAGATATAAATCACAGCTTCCTTGACAATATGTTAAACATGTTAATTCAACTAAATGCTAAAATATTAATTTGTGCAACTAAATATTACATGCATTTAGGAATTTTTGGCCACAGAAATAGAAAACTCATTTAAATTTCAAGGAGTCCTGTGTTATTAAAAATGACCTAAAAGAGTGTTAGAACGTAATGAATTGCAGTGTCTTGGTTTCTAATCTCTCTGACATTTTAACGATTTAATATTCAACTGCTTAGGAAAACAGTAGAGGTAAAAATAATTTTATTCAATGCTTTAATACATTTTATTTTTAATTCTCATAGCTCAGGGATAAGACCATCTGTGCTATATTAGCTGGGTGAAAGATTTTTAAAAAGCACGAATTTCCTTAAGCCTGAATGTACAGGTGCTATGACTCATGCAGTGGGAATGTAGTTAACAAAGCATTACTTTAACTGCATAATCTAACTCTCACAGAGAAGCAAAGATTGTCTACTGTAAGAATTGTGTTTTGTGTTGAGATTGTTGTATCAAGTGAAAGAAACATCTTCACTGGTGGCACACATATGCTAGTTGCTGATAAGATGCTTTCTTCGTTGCATTATTTTTATGCCATCTGTCCTTAATAAACTTTTTTTTCTTTTTCTTTTTGTCAAAACACTTAGTTTTTGATGACTTTTTTGTTATCTTGATGCAAGGAAATTTATAGGAATTCAAAACCAAATAATTTACCAAGGGAAATTATTGTGATTTAAAGAATTGTATACTCACTTAACTTTTAATCATTATCACTGTATCTACCAATGGATGAAAATTATAAGACCCTTGAAAATCCATCAGACATCGATTTTTAATGGATAAAACACATTGTGGTAAGACTAGACATCCATTAAATTTTCCCTTTAGCTTTCCATTTCTCAATGAATGTTAGCAATATTTCACTAGTAATTTTATTAAATACATAAGGATTAAACACCTTGGAAAATCATTATGGCCTCCACAACATCTAGATGTCATCGTGTAACATATATTAAGTTTTTAAAACATAGCACACGTTTACTCAGGAATGAGACTAAATTGGTAATAGAAACTCCTTAATTGCTCAACTGAGAGGATTACAAACTGTCATAAATGATATTAAAAACAAGATTTAAATACCTAACCCAAATAGTCTATAAATAAACCTACTTTTCCTCAGGATGCATGGAATTTATGTAGATTAAATAATGTGTTCATTTTTTATGAGAAAGTAAATAAACTACAGCTTCACACAGCATGGTCTATGTAGAATGCCAAACATGCCATCATAACAGGAAGGAAATGTATGAGATTTTTACTTCCAAGAATTGCCCAGCACTCTTTCTCCTTAAATCTATGAGTATATTTAGCCCCCCATAGGACAACTAATTATGCATGTTGAAGTAAGTATACACAACAATTATCAGTGAATGTGTATAAGTATTTTGTTTAGTGGTCACCATGATCCAAATACTGAGCATTGAATTCAGAGATGAAAAATACCATTTTACTCTCCAGATGCTCAAAGTCTTTGGGAGATGTAGAAAAATAGCAACCGGTTTCAATAAAATTTGAACTACAATTTGAAATACAAAGGACGCTGCTATTTTAGAACAAGAGTCAAAAATGGGGAAGTACGTTCCCTGAAGACACTGCAGGCACTCTGATGAGGCAGATACTACTCTAGGTAATGATATTAGTAATCATTTGTCAAACTTACAGCATGTTCAATTGTTTGTCTCCAGCAGGTTTTGGAATATGCAGTCATTGTTTAAAACCTTGAGTATTTTGTTGGGGCTCCTAACAGCAAACAGATTTTACTTTCAAATTAGGGCAATTCATATTGGGTTTAAAGGTATTAGCAGGATGTAGGGAACTAAAAAGCAAATAGCATCTTGACTTCTACCCTTCAAAGCATGAAGAGTAGGAGGGGAAAAACTTAAACTGGATGGAGATTTTTGCATGAGAGGACTAATTGCACTGACAGAAGAGCCCCGGGAAGCTGGATAGCAGGAGACTATTGTTCCAGTCTATACAATTCTGTTTCTTGGAAAAGACAGCAGTGCATACAAGGGTATCTAAAAGTGTACAAAAAGAAATCTAGCAAAATGAGTGAAAGCTATGATTCGTTGAGGAAAAGTTTTTCTTTCAATATTGATTAAAGAGACTGCCCTTTCCCCATTGTGTATTCTTGGCTTCTCTGTTGTAAATCAATTGACCATATATGAGTGGATTTATTTCTGAGTTATCTACTTTGTTTTAATTGAAATTAAAAAAAATTACGTTATTAAAATTGTTTTTTATAGAGATACTATGGAAAGTAATTTACAGTGTTAAAACTGTTGTATAAGATATTTTAAAAATATTAGCAATGGATATTAGCAAATCTATTGTAATTAATGGTTGTGTATGTCTGTACGTCATGACTTAGACATTTTGGCTGCTTGTGAACCTGTGTGGAAATAAAAATTTAAATAAAATAATGGTGTATTTCTCTCTTTGAAAGAGATTTGAGGTAGGCATCCTTAGTAACTCATCTCCTATTTGAAATCAACCACCCTTAAAAGTGGCTTCAGTCTTCAATGTCATTTCATGATTTAACATGGTCAGTTATGTTTAAAGAAATTTTCCTAAAAATTCAATCATAAAGTTCTGCTTATATTTTCTGTGCTAGAATTTAGTGTCATGGTGACACCTATCTTCAAAACAGAATAAGACAGGTATATTTTGTTTGGTGTCATTGTTGCCTTGCATAAAATCAGGTTCTTACTAAGGAAAGAGGAGAATTGCTGCAAATTATTTCCTCTGACAGGATGCTCAACCATAAAATGAAGGTGTTGCATAATTTAAATATTCGTTAATTTTGATACTGAAAGATGATTTTCTTTCTATTAATATATCTAATAATTCTATGAAACACATTTGGAAGAAGTTTTTTTTTACCAAATTAATCCTATTTTTTCTTCCAATTTTTCTCCTCTACTAACATAAATGAAATTTAATTGTTTCAAAAGAATTTAATGAATTGAGTTTTTATTCAGTATCACTGATTCAGTCCTGCAATTCTATGCCAAAATTCAGAAATATAGTAACTAAATTCAAGTTTAAACAACATATTTTTATTTAACTGGAAGTTTTAATACATGACTCATAATTTCACTGATGCTAATAAAATTGTGAAAGAAAATACCCAGAACATTATAAGACATAAAAAGGCTACATTATCCTGGGTGAACTTCTTTAATGTAGCTTGTTGAAAATCAGTTCTTCACATTTAAGAAAACATAAAATTATTAAATTTATTGACCACAATACATAAATCCTGAAGACATGCATATTGACCTTTGTATATTGTTGCTTAACAAAGAAAATTAGACAATGAAAATGATTATGGATTTTTATAAAATGTAGAGTCACGTTTACCATTCTAGCTCTGCTGATACTGACAATATTGGGTAATGGCATCATTGATTTCACACTAAACTTCAAATTCTACTGTTACACTACTTTATCAATAGCATGAGTTTTGTTTTAAGTGATGTGGTATTCTATTTGATGTTCACACATAGGTGCTTTAGCCATCATTCCATAGATTCAGCACTTTTAAATGTGAACTAAAATATCAGAGTAGCCACATACCTGCCATGTCTTTTGTGAGAGTACAAAAGACTTTTGCACACACGTGGCAAACTTCCCTAAGGCTGTTACTATGCAACAGATTAAATTGCACGCAGGGCACTATTTATACGTGTTAGTCATAGCCATACATATAAGTAGCTTGCAGCATATCCAGAAACTGCACTAGTACCTAACAGCTGCATACACTGCAAACCAGATATATGGGCTAAAACAAACTGAATGAACTTGCTTTTAGTCTTTTAATTATTCTGGACAATAACTTCCTTTAAAAATTACAGATCATGATGAGTGATTTTACATACTCTACTGTAACAGTTTTCTTGCCATGAATTTGAACATTATGCAGTGGTGCTTCTTTATTTATGAGTGCTGCTTGGCGTCCATTACACAGAGGAGCTCAAAATGATGGTGTCCACTAATTCTGCCTCCCCAGCACCAGAAACATATGCACCAGTTTATTTACTGAATTCAGGGCTAGTAAAAAACATGGAGATAATAAGGGCTGTTCCAGTGGCAGCAGTGGTGACCTCCATGTTGATTTGAGACTGCAGAAATGGAGGTGGCAGAGAACATCATCTAGGGTCCTTAGGTGGCAGCCACTGTTTTCTTCTCAGACTAAATCTAGGTGCTGGTTGTTATTTTAGAGCAGTTGTGAGCTTAGGCTCAGACCTATTCCTTCAACATCCTCCATAATTCTGAGACTACCACATACATCTGTTTCTGTTTTATCTTCAAAAATCAACCTCTGTTAAACACATCACAAAACTTATTTAAAACACTTGCATTTTGTGATAAATCACAGCTGATCATCTAAAACACAAAAAGATAGTGAAGAAATGCACTAAGTGTTTATACGCGTAAGTGTAGGAATCCATTAAAAATCAGTCCTTAAATCCAGGTAAGTTAGACATATGTTTACATCACTTTCAGACTAAAATTATTTAGAATTATTCAGCACTGCTACATCATCCTTCCATCCATAGATTACTGGGGAGACATAGTGTGAGAAGGGAAAGGAAAATTTGTGTGTGTGTGTGTGTGTGTGTGTGTGTGTGTGTGTGTAGATATTATATGAAAAGGCACATTAAAATGATGGTGTTACATATACACATGAACCCAAATGTATATATGTTTCCATTTTTCTAATTTTTGCAGAATATAAAGTGTCACTAAATAAAGGATTTTAAAAATGGGATTTAGTTTGGACAGTGAGGATTCAATATACATACAAAACAAATGTTTCCTCTCTAGTGACTTTGTAGAATTAGGGGCTCTCCTGTCTTCAGCTTCTTGTCTAACATATTCTCCCAGCCATTTCCCCAGAGCAAAGAATTTCTTCTAGGTATATGTAAATCACACACATGTATAAAGCTTTGCAATCCTTTTGCACTGATATTGGGACATGGTATTTGACAAGACGGAAATTTATAGACAATCTTGACATTTGAATATTATAGGAAATCCACATTTTATTCCACATCTGTTTACATAAACTTACTATAATGTTATCTTCTTTTCTCTTTTCAAATGTATATTCCAAGTTAGCGATGCAGAGACACTCCATGGAAGCAAATTTGCAGGTTACTTCTACAAGTTCTCCTTGGTCTAAATTAACTAGATGTTACCTTAAAAAATACCTCCTTTAGGAAGGTAAATTTCCATAGTGGTTCTAAAATGTGTGTTAGATTGCAGGAACAAAAGAAAGGAACATACAGGAAGAAAGAAAGAGGAAAGGAAAGGAAAGGAAAGGAAAGGAAAGGAAAGGAAAGGAAAGGAAAGGAAGGAAGGAAGGAAGGAAGGAAGGAAGGAAGGAAGAAGGAAAGGAAAGGAAAGGAAAGGAAAGGAAAGGAAAGGAAAGGAAAGGAAAGGAAAGGAAAGGAAAGGAAGAAGAAAAAATGAAAGATTTTTTTTTTTATATACTATAGTAGAGTTTCAATTTTTAAAAGTTGAGCCCATAAAGTGAGAAATGGATATTTAATGAGTAGGGTACATGGAGGAAAGCCTGTCTGGGTTATAGTCCCAAAAGGCTTTTGAATTAAATAAACTCTCCATTCTAGTCCTGGCTCAGTAAACAACTCGAGCTTATAAATGTCCTCTCAATGTTGGTGTGATTTTCTTGCATAATCAGCAAAAGAGAAAAAAAACAAACAGAATATTTTCCCTATCAGGGATGCGATAAGAACCAAGTAAGTCTGTAAGTATGAATTGCCTACTAAATGGGACTCTTTCCTTGAAGGATTGGGATAGGTTGTATCATTTTTCAGCAAGTACTCATTATATGTTCCATCATCAATGAAGTCTACTTTTTGTACCATAAATGTCCATCCTTGACCATGAATATTTTTGTCACTGGATGTGAGTGACAATGATAGTTAATTTTTTATGATGGGTTTTAAATGTTCTTGAGAAGTGTGGATTACACACTTTCCTGCCCGCCCTCCACCTTGAGAAGAACAAGGGCTCACTTACTCACTATTTTATCAATCTGGGTTCTAGAATGAGAGACAAGTAGAGCAGACTGGAACCGTACCTGCAGCCTGGTAATTAGCACAGCTGAGCTCAGCAGAGCTACAGAATAAACTGCAGATCTAATAATTAAATGTTTGTTATAACTCACTAGGATTTTATTTTAATTTTTTGTCATACAAAGTTGACTAATACAGGGGACAGTAAACATTACATTTTCCTTAGCCCAGTTTCAGAGATTTCCTGAAGGCCATCCCTGCCCAGCAAGAAGATCCTTTACCTATTTAAATTAAACCTTTATAGTTTTATTGTTTGATTGCAGAACAGTGAATTAAACTTTGTCCTCTTAAAAGCTCTGGAAGAAGTGACTTATAACAATCTTAATAATGAAAAGGTAGCATTTGCTGCAACTTGACTACATAAAATAAGGCCTGATGGAAATTAAATATTAATATGCAGGTTATGCTAGATGCTGCTTCAGAGTTTCAGAAAAATGAACAGTAATCAAATGAGGGTGTCACATAATACACAGCAAGCTGAGCCAATTATGTAAATGAATGCCCAAGGTTAGCATGATACAATGCTTTTTAATTTGACTAATATTAAAATCAACTTGTTCTTAATGTAATAGATGCTGTGACAACAGTTAAAGAGCACCAAATGTTTTTGTAATCTGCTGTCAAATTAAAAATGCTGTTATGAGTGACCTGCTTTCCTCTGTACAATACTTGAAAGGCTCAAAATGTGCAATATTCCCTTCCTTTCAGAAATAATAAACAAAAATGCTTTGGAGATGAAAGCCATAATGACCAGTGTACATTTACCTTATTCAATTGAAAATACATAACAGTGAGCTCCTGTTGAGATGGCACATTTCCAAAGGAAGAAAAGATTCTCTCATTCAACTGAATTTATCTGAATTCAACAGTAAACTGCAGATACATTTTTATAATTATATACATTTTATTCCCAATTCCATAGAAAAAATTCTTCAGCAGGATCTGTGTTCCGTTTTTATTTTCCTCTTTACTTATCTACTCAACCAACGAGTATACTCAAAAAAAAAAAAAAAAAATACACACTATGCAAATAGAAACTATGGATTTAACTCTCTACATAAAATAAGTGCATGTGCACACATATATTCATAAATGTGTATATGAACAAGATAAACAGACATACAAAATATATATATATATATAGCCATGTAATTTTCAACCCCAAAAGAATGCATAATTTGCAAAATGTCTGGAACATTTAACATCTTTTAATTTTTAAATTCAAATTTGGTAATGATAATTTTTTATTTTTGCAAGATAATATCTTTATAGTGTTTAGTGGTATACACAGTTTCCCCGAAAACAAGACTTAGACAGATGATCAGCTATAATGTGTCTTCTGGAGCAAAAATTAATATAAGACATATAAGACCCAGTCTTATTTTACTATAATGTAAGACTGGGTCTTAATATAATATAATATAATATAATATAATATAATATAATGTAATGTAGTGTAGTGTAGTGTAGTGTAGTGTAGTGTAGTGTAGTGTAGTGTAGTGCAGTGCAGTGCAGTGTAATATAATATAATATAATATAATATAATATAATATAATATAATATAAATACCAGGTCTTATATTAATGCTTGCTTCAAAAGTTTCATTAGAGCTGATGGTCCTGCTAGGTCTTGTTTTCGGGTAAACACAGTATCCGGAATTTATTTTTTTTCTATATAACTACAAGTACTGACTTCTTGTAAGCTATTGACTGCCTTCTAAGGAGAAATGACAAAATCATTTTCACTTTGACAGTGTTCTTTCCAACAAGTATCAGAGTGTATTTGTGCCAGCCTGAAATTTTCACCCAAAGAACAATCAACAGGAAAAAAAGAGGTTTAGGGAAGAAGGTAACAAATTCATCTTTATATTTAGACCTTTATCTTTAGTGATCAACCTCTATATTTAAACAGAAATAATGTGAATCTTGCTTTAAATTAAACACAATGACTCCATATCTTCTCACCTGATGATGAGAATTGATAGTAATTATTTCAGACATCTCTTCTCAATTCTTAAAAAAGTTGAGCTATTAATCAATTATTTCTCAGTTTCTATACCAGGGTTTTCTGGATCTGGAAATTATAGTTAATATGTGTATATCCTTTTTAAGAAAAGGAATATGAAATTTCCAATGCAAAATTCTGTACAGAACCTCCTTCAGTGGAAGGCTCTGAAGTTTACACTTCATTAACTTGAAAAATCCATTCTTGTGTATAAATTATAATTGACAAAAGCCCTGTCCACATTATTAAATACTTCCCCTTCAAAGAAAGAATAGCACTTTGAAGTATTAATGTGTTGAGACTTACAAAACAAAGTTAAATATTAAAAATTGTTCATTAAGAATATATTGATTCACTATTTTAAAATACTATTATACTCCACCCAATTTTAGTTATAAATGTTTTAAGCATAATCACTCATGTCACACAAAAGGTTAGGGGAAATAGGTTAATGTTCATATGATTTCACCATTTTTAACTTCAATTTGCTTTGCAATGTAGCACACGTATGATGACATATTTATTACTTTTTAGATAAAAATTTATGAAAACACCATACCTGTTTTCTTTCAAACTCTGACCCTGCTAATGAAAACTGAGTATCTCCGTTAATGATTTTCAAGGTAGTGTATTAGTAATGAGAGTTCAAAAATTCAGTGATACACACACTTCCCTTTGAAAATCACATGTTAAATTATGCAAATCAAATACATAGGTTTTACTGTTTTAAATCATTATCAAATACTATTTAAGCCTATTTGAGGTTCTCAGATATTTAGAAGAAACAATGTTTCTCATTCTTATAAGAGTCATATAACTGATAATGTTTTTGAAGTAAAAACATACTTTTTTATTTCAGCTATTCCATGTGGAATAAGTAAAATTCAGAAATAGTAATGATTTAGATTGTATTTCTGTGACCATCTGTTCATTTGTTAAATACAAAGAAGTTGCTGACCAATAAAACACTAAAATTACCTCTATTATTTTGTTTACTGGTTTTAAATAGAATGTTAATAAAAGGTATAGAGCTCTACTGTCAAATAGGATAGGTATTAGCCACATGAGGCTTTCTAAGTGTAAATGTCAATCAATTAAATTAAATTAAATACGAAATTCAGTTCCTGAGATGTACCGGTCACATTACATAGCTGCATGTAGCTGATAACTACTATATTTGGTAGCATATAGAACATTTCCATCATTATAGAACTTTTTACTGTATAGTACTATTATAGACACTCTGTGAAGTTGCCTCAAAAGTCATCCCCAAATCATCTGTTGGAGCTCTCCCACTAATGAGTTGAAGATCTCCCAGACATCACCACCTGCATATTGTTTTAATTTGTTTTCTCAGCTTTGCCTTTATTTACTGGTGGGTTTTGTTTGTTTGTTTATTTTTAAAATAGTTTTGCTATTTAAAAAATAACTGTAGTGCTCAATGAACTTATAAATTAAAATTAATTTTAAGATGTCTTTCTTTTCACTCAAATATTTTATTATCAAAAAGTTTTAAGTATACAGAAACATTGAAAGACTAGCACGGTGAAAGCCTATATAAACCCTGCCAATGTTTGAACACTCCTCTGTCAGTAACTGATAAAACCACCAACAAGAGATCATTAAGGATGTTAAATATTTAGACAATACTATCAATCAAATTGGATAACTGATATCTATTAAATACACCTAACAGCTCAAGAGTACACATTATTGCAAATGTACAGAAAAATGTGTACCAAGTAAAACCTAATTCTGGGCCATAAAACATCTATAATACATTTCAGAGGGTGAAAATCATACTAAATATGTTCTCAATACAATTACATTGAATTATAAATCAACAAAAAGCATACACCTGGAATATTATGAAATATTTGTATATATATATATATATATATATATATATATATATATATATATATATATATCACTTCTAAATAACCCATAAGTCAAAGAACAAATTCAAAGAAAAAGCTGTAAAATATTTTTTCTCATTAAATTTTGTTTTAATAGCTCTCAAATTCTGTGACAGATTTTTTGGTCAAGTTGTTTTCATTAAAAAGTACTGATATAAAAAAACAAACAAACAAAAAAAACAACCTAATAACTTAAAAACTGCCAGACACACAAAAAACAAATGATCCACAAAACATTCTCTTTTCCTTCTGAAGATTTTACGATGCATTGTAATCATTAACTAGTCTTTTACTGTTAAACTTAAATGGCCAATTGAGACAGAGTTCTAAGACTGTTCTTCCACCACTGATTAAGACTGGGGTGGCGGGTACTGGGGATAATGTTCATTTAGCCTTCTGAGCTTTCTGGGCAGACTTGGTCACCTTGCCAGCTCCAACTGCCTTCTTGTCCACTGCTTTGATGACACTCACAGCAACTGTCTGTCTCATGTCACGAACAGCAAAACAGCCCCAAGGAGGGTAGTGAGAGAAGCTCTCAACGGACATGAGCTTGCCAGGAACTGTATCGATGGCAGCATCACCAGATTTCAAAAACTTCGGGCCATCATCCAGCTTTTTCCCTGAAAGACAATCAATCTTCTTCAGCTCAGCAAATTTGCAAGCAGTGTGAGCTGTGTGACAATTAAGCACAGGTGCATATCTGGCATTTGGCCTGGGTGGTTCAGGATAATCACCTGAGC
Source organism: Rhinolophus sinicus (assembly GCF_036562045.2). Classification (NCBI taxonomy): domain Eukaryota; kingdom Metazoa; phylum Chordata; class Mammalia; order Chiroptera; family Rhinolophidae; genus Rhinolophus; species Rhinolophus sinicus. Next base: position 21,268,534 of record NC_133754.1, on the reverse strand, counting down.
CATGAAGACACCTGCTTCCATTGGTGGGTCATTTTGCTGTCACCAGCCACACTGCCACAATGGACATCTTTGACAGACACATTCTTGACACTGAAGACCATTGTCCCCAGGAAGAGCTTCACTCAAAGTTTCATGGTGCATTTCAACACACTTTACTTCAGCTGTAACACTAACTGGAGCCAAGGTGACCACCATGCCGGGTCTGAGAACACCAGTCTCCACTTGGCCCACAGGGATAGTACCAATACCACCAATTTTGTAGACATCCTGGAAGTGCAGATGCAAAGATTTGTCAGTTGGACGAGTTAGTGGCAGGATGCAATCCTGAGCTTCAAGCAGCGTGGTTCCACTGGCACTGCCATCTTATTGGGTGATTTTCCATCCCTTGAACCAAGGAATGTCAGCACTTGGCTCCAGAATGTTGTCACCATTCCAACCAGAAATTGGTACAAATAGTACTGTGTCAGGGTCGAAGCCAATTTTTTTAAGGTAGGTGCTGACTTTCTTAATGATTTCCTCATGTCTTTTCTGGCTGTCAGGCAGCTCAGTGGAATCCATTTTGCTAACACCAATGATTAGTTGTTTCACACCCAGTGTGTAAGCCAGAAGGGCATGCTCATGGTACTGCCCATTTTTGGAGACACCCGCTTCACATTGACCAACCCCAGCAGCAACAATCAGGACAGCACAGTCAGCCTGAGATGTGCCTAGAATCATGTTTTTGATAAAGTCCCCGTGTCCTGGCACATCAGTGATGGTCACATAATACTTGCTGGTCTCGAATTTCCGCAGGGAAGTATCAATGGTGATACCACATTCACATTCAGCTTTCAGTTTATCCAAGACCCAGGCATACTTGAAGGAGCCCTTTCCCATCTCAGCAGCCTCCTTCTCAAATTTTTCAATGGTTATTTTGTCAATCTCACATCTGTAAATCAGATGACCTGAAGTGGTAGACTTGCCGAAATCAATGACAACAATGTTGATGTGGGCCTTTTCCTTTCCCATTTTGAATTGGATTGAGTGGTGGTTTTAACTACAACTGTGTTCTCTCAGCAAACCCGTTGTGGAAAAGCTAAAGCATTTTAAATTGAATATTAATAAAACCACAACATATAAGGATGTGTGGGATAAAGATAATGCAGTGCTTAGATGGAAATTTACAGCTTTAAATACATGTATTAAAAATAAGAACAGTATAAAATCATTTGTCTAAGCATCCAAATTAATATGTTAGGGGGGAAAAAAGAGTAATATTAAAGCCACAGAAAGTAAAAAGAAAGAATAAGAGAAAAAAGGCAATCATATATATATATATATTTAAAAAAAGGACAGATATCTAAGAATGTTAACGAAGCCAAAAGGTCATCCTTCAAAAATATTAAAAATGATAAACCAGCTCTAAGGCAGTACTGATTAAGAAAACACAGGAAAAAAAACAAAATAATCCTACAATCTACAGTTCCTAACAACATGAACTTGATGTGAAAAATAATGACAACAGATTAAATGGGAATAATTCTAAAATAATTTGCCTTCCCCAAACAGAAAAAATAAAAAATAAAAATCAGAAGATGGAGAAAGACAAATACCATATGATCTCACTTATATATGGAATTGAAGGAACAGAATAAATGAGCAAACTAAACAGAAATAGTCTCAGAGATATGAAGGAAAAAATGATGGTTGCTAGACGGGAGGCGGGGGATGAGGGAGAAGGTGAGGGGATTAGAAAGCACAATTTGGTAGCCACAATATTGCCACAGGGATATGAAAGACAGTTTGGGAATATAATCCATAATGTTGTAAAGATTTTGTTGGGTTTCAGATGGGAACATGTCTTATTAAGGAGACTGCTTCCTGGACAGTGTAGATACCTGACCACTCCACTGTATACCTGAAGCTGAAGGTGAATAATATTGAAGGTCAACTATAATTATAAATATATATATTACATTCATATTACAGGATGTAGAGTACAGCGTAGAGAATAGAGTCAATGGTATTGTAACAGCTATATAAAATGTCAGAGGCGTAGTAGATTCTGGGGACTGGGGGTTATCACTTTGTGAGGGGTGTAAATGTCTAACTATTACATTGTTTTGTACACCTGAGACTAATGAAAAAGTCTAAACAGCATTTTTTTCATTAAAAAAATGAATTTGTACTAAAAAAACATTTTCCACAAATAAACCTCGAGAGACAGATAATTTCACTGGAGAAGTCCTATCAACCTTTTAAGTAATAAACAACACCACTGCAACATACATACATGCTTTCAAAAAACAGAAGAGTAAGGGGTTACCACTTACTACAGAAAGGCTGAATAACCCAAATATGAAAATGTGACACTGACATTATAGAAACACAAACATACTTTTCATTCATGGACATATACCCAAAAAGTTATAATAAATATTGGTTAAATCAAATTCAGCAATATGTAAAAAGGTTGATATGCCCATGATCAACTGGAATTCATCTGAATAAGCCTATAACAAGTAAATCAATTTAATAACCACATAAACATATTTCCACAGGAAAGCCAGGCCCAGATCTTATTGGTACATGGCTCCATTATTCATTGTGTGGAGCAGAAGGTGTTGAGATGAAGTCCTGCTGACAGCAGGAGTGGAAGTTTCAACCTCATTCCAGCTTTTCAAAACCTAGATCACAATTTAAGGTGAGGAAGAGGAGAGCAAGAACGTTGAGTATGTTTGAGCTTAGAGTTTCATTTTTGCCTTCAGAGGCCATCATTTACCTACTGGGTCAGTTTTGCATTGTGCTTACATCATTCCTGGAGCTTAGCAAGAACCCACTCAGCCCTTCCAAAAGTTTTGTAGCCATTTATTCTCTGTATCAATTTCCTTCTTGGTTAACTACATGACATGATACCTGTTTCCTCAACCAACTTTGTCTGATAGACATATAGATATTTATTATTGATATAAGAAGACCAGATACTTCATACTTGATTAAAAGTAATCTAAATAATTTAATATAAACTGTGACAGTTTTTGTCGGGATTTTTGTTTTACTGATATCATAACTATTTCCTTCACATCTGCCATTTTATAATGCATACATTCCCTAAACACATGAAATATTTAGTGGACATTTCTAGCAATGTTAGAATATTTTGTAGGAATTTATTGATTTTTTCACTTCAGTATAATCTAGATTTAAAATTTGTAAGACATTCAACATTACTGCCACCAACATATATATTTATTTATTTTTGGTGATCTTTGCATTCATAAATTAATAGATTTTCAAGTTTGTGTAAGTTTCCCCATCCTCAATCTAAGGTATGGGTTTACTTGTTTAAAATCTGAAGGGAAAATGAAAATCAAACACATTGGTATGAGGTGGAGGAGTGCAGCATAGTAAGAAAGGAAGTTCAGTGAATATAGAAATATAAATAAACATAATGTCTGTACATACTTCTCATATGAGCGTGATGATCTCTCACAATAGTCATTTTTTATGCCACGGTCAGGCTGCACCCACATCACATAAGAGTGCTTGTCTTTTTTTGCATTCTTCCTGCTATCACACAACTTTTCTGCTCCCTACTCTTTTGCTTCTGGTCCGATGTCTCATTTTTATTCACGTTACTTTAGACCTCCATAGTAAGTTGAAAGACTTTAAATGTAAAGTCTAAAAACATTTTCAACTTAAAAAAATAAAATTTAAATAACAGTCTACATGTAGGCTTCTAATTTGACCTGGTCAATCTTTGTTTGCACTTATGATCCAATATTTATTCAGGGTGATTCAAACTATTCTCAAGATTGCTCTGAGTTTGGATGATAACTTTTATGGTCTATATACTTATATTTTACTTAAAATAGAAAACCTACCCACCTCTCCAAACTCTACTTTTATATGTATTTGCTTATATATTATTTTTCAGTTAATTCATACTGACTAACTTTTACTTTCTCCAAACCATCAAAATTATTTCTGCCAATGTATTTTAAAACACTCTGCATTCGGTGCCTTCATTACACATGCTTCACATCTTGTCTCACTAATTAGGCTCGTCCTTCAGGTCCTGGCTTCTATGTCAGTTCAATAGAAACGATCTTCTTGAACAACCAATCATTATATGATCACTCCATGTTTCTCTTTTATAACTATATTTTTTCTTAACTAATGATTGTATATTTGTTCTTCATTCATTATTTTCTCTGGTACTTTGTATAAACTTCAGATTCCCAAAAGAAAGCATAACTGTTTTGTATACTACTGTGTACACAGCACCCAGAAGATTTCCTGGAATATACAGGTATTCAGTGTTTAAAGAAATAAAAGTTTACCCTACTGCAACATGACCACCCATATAGTCTGCTCCTCAGGATGATTTCATGAATAAGAAGTTACACATTTAAAATAAAATTATAAAAATATGATTATAAGAGCCCATTATTAAAAATGGCTTCACATGTTGATAATTCCCCAAGAAATTGCACTCTCCGTCTTTATATATTCTTAAAGCTTTGTTTGAAGAGATACCTGCAGGAAAGACAATGACACAATCATGTATTTAGTCTAACTTCCAAACTTATATATTTGTAGTTATTATTGCCTTGGTTTTCATATAACGGAAGTGTTATTGCTCCTTGTTTGCTATCAAGAATAATAACGGTGCTGCATGATGCGTGTCCATGAAATTGTGAGACTAAAAAAAAAGCTCTGTCATCCAAAATAGCTATATATTTGTTCATTAATTAAGTTAAACATTTTAATTGATATTTTCACTATTTAAAACACCTTTATGATTTATCATGAGAAACAGTTTATTTTAAAATAATCACTATATTTTAGTTATATTTTATGCAATGAATTCAAAAGAAGATATTAATTAGAATTATCATTGAACAATGGATCAATTCTAGATAAGATTACAAAAGAAGCATACGGCTTTAAGGATGTTTTCTTTATTACTTTCTTCATTCTTCATGCACAGACCCAATTCTTTCATTAAGTTATATTGATATATATTATATGTCATAAAAAATATAGGTTCTGGGGATAGAGTACTGAATATTAAAGACATACCCTTGTTTTTATGATGATCACATTCTGGTAGAGAGAGAGATGGACAATAGAAAAGTGAGTAAAAATTAGAATATGTTAGATGGTGGCAAGTACCATAGAGAACAATTTATCTGAAAAGGTAATACATAATGTTGATTGTTAGGAAACATAATGTACTTTTAAATGGTGTGGCTGAGGAAGTCCTCACTAAGAATATTAAAACTGAATGAAGACTGATGTATTTGAGGGTTTAGCCATGTAGATATATAAGGGAAGGTGTATTCCAGACTAAGGAATCGCCAAGCACAACACCCTATACAGAGGACGCCTGCCTTAGTCCAGGAAAAACAGAGTTCACTATGTCTGGAACTGAGTGAATAAGGTGAGAGAGTATTAGGAAATAAGACCAGAGAGGCAAACAAGAATTAAACTATATATGGGCATCATACAGTTTTGGTTATTACTGTGAGTATAATGGAAAACCATGCAAAGAATTAAACAAATGAGCTACATAATGTAGCATAACTTTTCTAAAAAGTCTCTATGACTCCTCATCATTTTTTTAAATAGACTATCAGATGGGTGTGAGTGTTATTAGGGTTATCACTTTGGAAATTATATGAGTCTAATCACTATGTTGCATACCCCAAACTAATATAATATTGTATGTCAACTATAATTGAAAAAAATATATACATATATGTATACTTAAATAGACTTTCAGTGTGTAAGAACAAAAGCAAGACCTGTTATGAGAGTATTGCAATAACCCAGGTGAGGGTTCATGTTGATTGGACAAGAATGGCAGTTAGTGAAAATACTTTGAAAGTAGATTCAAGCAGAATTGTTGTGAAAATTAAAGTGTGATGTCAAGTAAAAAATGGAATAAGGGATAACCAAGATTTTTTTTTCCCCTTGAACAATGGGGAAAATTGAATTGCAAAATTACCAATGAAGAGATATCTGTGAGAGCAAAATGTCACAAGATGCTATAATTTAGTACTGACATGTTAAATGTGAGACGCCTATTAGAATCCCATCTGGAGATTTTAAGTACATGTTGGCTATGTGAAATCTGAAGTTCAGGCAAGAATTCTGGGCTGCAAGTATAAATTGATTTGTCAAATTACCAACACAGTCAGTTTCGGTAGATAAAAACAGAAGCCAAGGACTTGAACTTCACGTTTTCCAATATTAGGTTGTCAAAAAAATGAGAGGGATCAAGTAAAAATGAGGAATGGACATTGAGGTAGAAGCAAAGTCATTAAGTGGGCCACCAGCAAGTGAACATACACACAGAGAAGAAATGCTAAGCAACTGTGAAAGGTGGCCCATTTCAAATATTGACAATAGTTAAATCAAGATGAGGACACGAGATTAAAAAGTTGGTTATTGAATTTAGCAACATGGAGATCACTAGTGATCTTAGAGTTTCAAGTTAATTGGCATTAGTATGAAATTAGAATGAGAGGGCATTTGCAAATTAAATTAATAAGATAAATTGGTCATGACAAGTTTATATGACTGTTGATTCCTAGTGTTGTTTTCAGTTATCCAGATCATTCTTCTCCAGGGCCCATCCACATATACTTGTCCCCTTGCCTTGGAATTTGATTATTTTTCTAAGGATCTGTTTTTTGCTGAATTATATGTTCAATAATTGAATTCTAACAATTCCATAGCTGCTAAGGGTTGACTGTCGTCAAATGTTTTCAGGAATTCCACATTAATTTTAAAGGAATCACTTGAATATAACATTGCAACACAAGTTATGATTCAGATTTTCATTACTTTTCAATTATTTAACAAAGTGGTGAGATGGGGAGTTCCATATGCTGATGCATTTATTGTAGCTATTTGCATATTTCCTATGGATCAATATGCATATTAAACTTAACTTTGTAGCTTAAACTGTTTGAAAACACAAACATGTATATACACTATATGTACATACTAACACGTAATGTACTGTAGACAGTGCAAAGATCACTACATATAAGGTGGGGTTGCTGGAATTTAGTCCTTTTTCACCACCTTCTAAATGTGCATCCTTGGATATGTTCCAGAAAAAAATTTCTGATATCAAAAATGAAAGTAAGTGTCACAATTACCAAAAATGATTATTGTAGGCATCAAATAAGGAACTACTAATGAAAATAATGAAAATGACTGGTAGATTATACCCATTTATAGTTAATGTGTGTGTGTGTGTGTGTATATATATATGTGTATATGTGTATATATATATATATATATATATATATATATATATATATATATATAAATTTAAGAACAAACACATTAATGTGCATGCCAACATGAATCATTTATCACTTAGTGGTGCATTGTTATAAAACTGAAGTGAAATTCTTGGCATTTTCTCATATTGCTAAGCATCATGATGTGGTATCTTTTACATAGTTTGCAAAATTCATATTTTCCTATTTAACTTACAATTATTTTAAATGCATGTGCTTTAAAATATTTCCTATGTTAAGAAATAATTTCTATAAAACACATACTATTTCTACCAGCTCAAATAATGGTTACTGGGGGGGGGGTGGAAGAAGGGGGAATGGGGAGCAAGTGCTTAATGGGTACAGGGTTTCCTTTTGGGGTAATAAAATGTTTCAGAACTAGGTAGAGATGGTAGTTGCACGCTATTTTGAATGTATTAAATGTCACTAATTGTATGCCAAAATGATTAATTTATGTAATATAAAGCTTTCTACTTTATTTTAACACCTGTGAAAATAAAGAATTTAATTTATAAATATTTCTAAATCTAAGTGAATCTATCCCCTCCTTCTAAGTTCACTGGGTAACAAATCATATGATCATTTTATCTATGTCCTGATTTAGACAATAAATTATATGACTACCTTATTTAAAGTCCATAAAATAGTTGGGTACTATGCTATCTATTATAATATTCTTACTTTCCATACTAGGAAACATTTAATATTTCCAGAACTTTGAGGACTTCTAAGTAATGTAATAGGATTTTAGCTTGAAGCTGACATTTTGCCTTTCTACAATTAAAATTCTGCACATTTTCTAAATATTGTCTCCAAAGTTATATAAATCTTCTAATTTCCCTGCTTTTGTTAATCTGATTTTATATTAAACATGAATTTATCTAATACAAGTAATAATCCTTTCTTTGTGAATGGTAGCAGTTTAATTCATACACTTTATTAATTCATATATTTTTAACTTCAGCAGCGTTAACAATTATACTTATTTGGTTGAGTAATAATAGTAATTGAAAGTAGTTAGTTCAATCTCAGTAGCTTAGTTTTAACATGAGCTGTCCCCTTGATGTCCTATGAGGCCATTAGTGCGTAATTGCAATTTTACAAACATTCTGTAGTAAAATTCAATAGACTCCTTTGTTATAATTTTAGTATTTTAAAGGTCTGTGACACACCATTAAAATATGTTGCATAATGAATATGTTTATATCTTTCAGTAAAATGTTCTACTTTTTAACTAGACTATTATTAATAAAGTGGGTTTTTCGCAATATCAATGACCTAATTCTTCAACAAATGAATGGCTTCAGAAAATAAAAGAAGAGTGATTAATAGAAATGAAAATGATTTAAAATATATATCATCTAATTTTAATATGTAGACCATTTTTTGTATCCTAATTCAAACAGACATGCATTTCTTTTAATACAATAGGAGCTGTGATGATAATTGGGTATAGGTGATATTAAACAATTATTTTAGTAATTTTGAATATGATAGTAGCATAATATGTATGTTAAAACAAAAGTTCTTACCTTTCAGGGACTTAGTTCTAGCTAGTTGAATATTATGATGCTGATATTTTCTTTAAAATACTCTAACAAAAATAGATAAGCTACTAAATATAGTAACTAAATTAAATAGATAAGTGAATGGATGGCATGTTATCTAACTGAATAAATAAGAGTGAGTATGTGAATGAATGAAATTAAAAACACAACAAAACTGATTGTGAAATTGTTGATAACTGCCTAGTGGTTGAAGTGTAGCTTGTGTTTACAAAGTGTAGCTGGTGTTGACTACAATTTTCTCTCTGACAAGAGTGCTATAGCATTGAAAAATTGCCACACTTTCTCTCAAATAACCTTAACCTTGCTCTTCCTCCTTAACCTTTTTTGATGAATCCACATCATTGTCCAAACAACCAAAGACTGCTAAAATACAAGAATAAATCTTTTACTTTCTGAGATTCTTTTTTGATCACCTATTCTCAAAGCTAGCGAAATTTTGCCGACCTCTCTTCTTAAAACTATACCTTTCTTCCCCAAAGCAAAACTGTCCTTTAGAATCATTCTCATATTGCATCATTCTGAAAAAGCTTATACTTAAAAGGGATCTTACTGTTTTTCTCACTTATTTTGCTATTAAGTTTGACAGACAAAAAAAATCCATGATAAAAAAGTTAAAAAGAGAGTAATTATTTCTTAACTTAATCAAATAGATTTAATATCTATTCAAGTGATGGCTATTTTTCAATTTAAGTGATTGATATCATCCATTACATTACAACATGTGAAACTATTAAGCATACTATTATCCCTGAAAAAGCTCTACTTCTTTAGAGTAATTTATATTTTTAAACTTAATGCTACATTTTGTTTACTAATAGTCTAACCACACTAGATACTTATATATTTAAAAATTTATATTTTAAGAATATTTAAGCTTCAAAAATTAATGAGCTCAGGGTTAAAGCATGTTTGGGGCATTGCTAATTTTGACACTATATTTACTGAACTTAAAAATATCCTTACAATCTATTTTATGTTTTCATAAATATTTTAAAAAGATTAAAATGGTAAGTTTATACACAAATACCATACTCCTTGCATACTGTAAATGTACATTTCAAATAATTTGGTTAATTTTCACAATATACAATCTTGTTTAAGAATATTATTGGGGTGAAGATGGTTAGTAAAATTACATAGGTTTCAAGTGTACAATTCTGTAATACATCATCTATACATCACTTTTTGTGTTCACCACCCAACGTCAGTTCTCTTTCCATCACCACATATTTGACCCTGTTTACCCTCTTCCACCACCCCTCTTTCCCTAACCCTCTGGTAACCACTAATCTAATCAGTGTCTATGAGTTTTTGTTTCTTTTTTTGTTGTGTTCCTTTGTTGCTTTCAGTTTTACATCCCACATATCAGTGAAGTCACATGGTTCTCGACTTTTTCTATCTTATTTCGCTTAGCATAATAATCTCAAAATCCATCCATATTGTTGCAAATGGCCCTATTTCATATTTTCTTATGACAGAGTAGTATCCCATTGTGTATATATACATCTTCTATTTTTTTAAAAAACTTTTTTTTATTAGTTTCAGGTGTGTGTGATAGTTAGACATTTATCATTTATATCTCTCACAAAGTGATAACTCCCCTTCCCCAATCTACTACCCCTCTGACATTGCATACAGCCATTACATTTCCATTGTTTCTATTCCTGATGCTATATTCCACTTCTTGTAAATATATATATATATATATACACATATATATGTGTATATATATGTATATGCACATATATATGCACACAGGCATATATATATGTATATATACACATATATGTATATATGTACATATATACATGTATACATGTATACATATGTATACATACACATATGTATATTTATATGTGTGTGTGTGTGTGTATATATATATATATATATATATAATTATAGTTGAAATTTATTATTGTTCAGCTTCAGGTGTACAATTGAGTAATTGAGTGATCAGGCATCTACATCTTCCCTGAGGTGGTCTCCCTAATAAGACAACTGTCCATCGGATACCCTACAAAATCTTTACAACATTATTGATTACATTCCCCAAATTGACTTTTGTAACCCCATGGCAATCTTGTGGTTACCTGATTGTGCTTTTTAATCCCCTCACCTTCCCCCTTATCTCCATCCCCTTCCCATCTAGCAACCCTTAGTTTTTCTTCTATGTCTGAGACTGTTTCTGATTAGTTCATTCATTTATTCTTTTTTTTTAGATTCCACATATTAGTGAGATCATATGGTATTTGTCTTTCTCTGTCTGACTTATGTCATCTTCTTTATCTAATCATCTAACCATGGTCACCCAACAAATGCTAATTAAAAACAAAAGAATATTATTATAAGGTCAAAATATTCCCCCATATTGGTTAAATTAAATAATTAAGTATTAGCCCTTACTTCTCTTTTTGAAATTCCATACCAAATTGCCCTGTTTCTCTGAAAATAAGACCTATTTGGACAATCGGCTCTAATGAGTCTTTTGGAGCAAAAATTAATATAAGACCCAGTGTTATGTTATGTTATGTTATGCTATGTTATGTTATGTTATATAAGACCTGGTCTTACAGTAAAATAAGACCAGGTCTTATATTAATTTTTGCTCCAAAAGATGCATTAGAGATGATTTTCCGGCTAGGTCTTATTTTTGGGGAAACACTGTATAATATTATGCATGATTTCAATGATTTGAAATTTGTTGAGACCTGTTTATGGGTGAATCTATGGTCAATTTGGTCGGACATCATACAGCAAATACTTTTAATATTGTGAAATTTGTTGACACTTGCTTTATGGCTAGGCAAATATAATTACTTTTGATAAATGGTCTATGTTCACTTGAATTACATGTGGATATTCTTGCACACTCAGCTGTCAGTCATGTCATAGCTTCCTTGACAGTAATGAATTTTTTTTCTGTGTAGTTTTAGGATGATGCTTTTTATTTCTGACTATCTTGCTATGATAAGTCTTGATATTTTTGTAATTCTTTGGTTTATGATGGGTAGATTACCTTTATCACATGGATTGTTCACCATATCGCCCATTCTATCATATTATTATTGTGTATTAGATTCACACTACATTAGTGTATATTAGATTCAGTGTATTAGATTCAGCTTACTAAATAATTCATAAAAACAATAGCTTTATCTGACACCATAGGTATTAAGGTTTAAGGAAAGGTGCAGGAGAGGAAATAGCAAAGAATGTTCAGTGACAGCATAGCAGTGACCTCCTGATTCGCATGCATAGCACGTGATGTTCCAGTCATTGCATATTGTAAATGGGTATTCAAAGATGAGAGGCTGAGAGTTTTTAGGCAGTCTCAGCTCCAGAAAGCTCTGCACTATGGGATGATTTTGGCTTAAATGTGTAGCCCTCTCAGGGAACTATGACTCGCTTCTGTTTCCCAAGCAAAATGCATCTTGTCATTTTCACTTACTCATTACTCAATAAACAATCTCAACAAAGAACTATAGGTTCTCTGTTTGGTACAGTCTTTGTTCAGATTTTCTCTTGTCTAGATCAAGTAGATTTAGGTCCACCCTGAGTCATTCCATCAGTAAAGGTTATATGAAGTATTCAAACATGGGCAAAACCTTCACACATCCTGATGTTATAACAAAAATCTTAGAACCTTCTTCTAATTATTTTATTCCAGTTTACCCCAACCCTGATCCTTGATATCAGTTTATCCTTGCTACAATTTATCCATACACTAAAAAATAAAATAAAATAAAATAAAATAAAATAAAATAAAATAAAATAAAATAAAATAAAATAAAATAATAAAAATTCTTAAGGGAAAAACACTTCTAAAAAATTAGAATTTTCTCCTCAAATACAATGAACATGATCATAGCCCTGACAAATTTTCTGATAGTCCTTTACTAACTGGACTACTTTTCATGCAACTTTGCCTACTATTATTTGTAAATTTCTACAGATGTTAATAGGAACACTTAACTGTGTTACTTGTCCAAAGCTACATTTATTTCTTTATCTTTCTGTTACTCGTCTCCATGTATATTATAACAATTTGAATTTTAAATCAACTATTCAAAATGTATTTGGGGATATTTTCCATAGACTTTTGTTCTTAGTTAACTATACATTTGAACCATTAATACTATAATTCCCCTACGGCGTTATTGAAATGGTATTAATATAATGATTAGCATACCATACGTTAGTCAGTACTAATGTCATTGCTTTATTTCTTGTTGCGGAAAAAAAATGCCTTTCACATACACATTTTCTGACTTAGAGTCCTTAGAGACCAGTGCTCTCCACACTCTAAATTCCGTTTTATCTGGGGGGTATAGCCATAAACAAGCTACGAAGAACATATTTTCTTTGAAACAGATTCCCAAATATCACTGGGGAAAGCCACTCATTTGCCTCCCATGGTGTGGATAATTAATCTGTGGATCATTAACACAGTTCCAACTAACTGTGTAAGAGAAAATATAAGTTCCTTTGTAATTCCATGAACTAGTGGTCAAGAGGATGCAGCACTAAATAGCACAACAGACAGGGATGATTTTACATTATATAAGCAGACCATAGGATTCCCCCAAATGGACCTCACTATCCTGAACCTCCAGCACTCCTAAGTGTGTCCTTCAAACACATCAGACCACAATGGAATGAACATTTTCAAGTTATTTTTGCAATGAAGGCACATGCTCTCTCCAAGATTTCCAGTGAGCTTCCTGCAATATTATATTTGAAAGAGTTCATTTAGCTTCATCAGCTAACCCTAGGTTGTCTACCAAACATGAGCAATTATACAGAAGTGAATGACATTAGGGTCCCCATCTGGGACTTATCTGGTCATCATCATTGCGTTCAATCCTCCAGATAATAAATTTCTCTTTGTATTCACACATTTGGTCTAGCTCCCAAGATCCCCAGGGCCTGCTTATGAATTGGGGACCCATGTTGATTAAGCTACTCTATGTGCTGTGTCCATTGAATACTTGTGCCATTGAAGCAATTGAAGTATAATGTATTTGCCTATTAGAATGGTGTCCCCCAGGAAATGTGCTGTTCTTCATACATAGGAAATTGCCTGAACAGAATGTCATTCTGATTCACAGCAACATGTACACCAGATGTCGTATGCCAGTCAGAGTAAATCCAGTCAAGCTCTAAGGGAAGATTTATTTCCAGGCCAAATAAGAACCAGTATTATAAAAATAATATATATATATATATATATATATATATATATATATATATATATATATATATATAAAGTAACCCAAATGAAAATTTCCACACTGCTATATTCAAGCGGAATATCACAGGACACAGATTGATGTCTTTCCTTCCACTCATCAAAGTATACTTGTCAGGTAAATTTCATAGTTTGAATTAATTCAATTTTTCTCACAGGATAACAAATCAGGGGTGTCTTTGAGCATTGGCCATGAATTGGCACTATGATTGAAAGAAACAACTGTGAATATTCTCTTATTCTGGTATGAGTTCCTTTGAAGAGAATGATGGTATCCTTTCTTAGCATCATTATCCATTCATGGGCTTTGTTACTTTTTGTGACAATTTCCCCTCATTTCCTATTCATTACATGCCATTCTACAGACTTGGCATTCTGAATAGGAGTCTCTGATTGAGCTATCCATACTGGCTACCCACAGGGCAAGTTTCAAGAATAGACTGAACCCGAGTTTCCTTTTTGGTTTCGTCTCTGGAAAAAATAGGATTAGAAAAAATAGGATTAGAAAAATAAAATATAATGGAAAGTTGGGTGCTCATATAATCAGATCTAGTTTAGTCTCTGAAAAGAAGTAACCCTCCAGCTTACTGTTTTCTTATTCTGATGAATTAAAATACTGTCCTGAGCAGAAGTTCCCTTTCTGCCAAGATAATAAGTGAAGTCCCAAGCCTGGTGTAATTGAATCTGGCAAGGGAATGGCAAATATCTGTGATGAAGGAGGGACAGAATTTTATGATCCGATGATTCCACCAACACATAGGAAACCTTTCCAAAGAATTTTCCGTTTACTATTCCTCACATTCAGATGGAGTACACATTCACCCAGTTGAGGCAGCCAGCCTTCATTCTTTTATCCTCTGCTCTAATTACTGTGTCTGTGTAGCAAATTGCTTCAAAGCTTGTCTCAAAACTGAGCAAATTACTTCAGCTTAGAGTAATCATTTATTACACTTCTGAGTAACATGGGTTAAGAATTTAGAAAGGTCACAATGGGGATAGCTTATCTCTGCTCCATGATGTGCAGTGCCCGAGAGGGAAGACTCCAAGACTAGAGACTGAATCATTCAAAGTCTCACTAATTCATGTTTCTAAAGGAAGATGCTGGCTGACAGCGGGGGAAACCTCATTTACTTATCCTCTGGGTCTGTTCACCTGGAATCTCCATGTTGACTTCATCACAGTATGATGGTTAGGTTCCAAGGACAAGCACAGATCCTTAAGTGAGGTAGATAGAAACTATATCCTTTTTATGACTTATTCTCAATAAGTATATAGTATTCCTTTTGCCATACTCTAGGTGTCTGAACTATCCATAGGGCCAACTCAGATTCAATAAAAGGAAATGCAGACCCCACCTCTCAGTGAAAGGAGGATCAGTAACAGCAGAGGTAGAACATGTGAGATGGGGGGGGGGGGAGAGAGAGAAACAGAGAGACATGACTAGGGTGTTATGGAAATCAGTGAAGTCTCAAACACAGGTAATTGGATCCAAGAATGTGAAGAGAGAGAGGAAATACAGAAAGCCAATATTTGAAATGATAATGGACATGTATTTCCAAAATCTAATTGAAAGATACTGGAAGAAAAGGATTAATAGCTAATAGCTAGTTTGATAGCCTTTCCTCTAGTACTAGGGATACCTAAGAATTTGATTTTTTATTAAATCCACCTTGCAGCATTAACTCAAAGAAGTATTAGGGAGTGGATTGTATCGGATCAATGATAAATGACAATCCAGTCCAGAGCTACATACTGAACTAAGCATCTGTATCTCATTGTCTACATAGTTTATCAAGTAATGCATAACTAGATACGATAAAATGCAGCTGCACTAGAGAATAGATATTAGTTATGTATCCCTTGAGAATTTGTAACTAACCTTGAGGGAATATTATGACCAGCTAAGGGTAATCACTGAAGAGAAACCATGGCATTTTTTAGCTGACCTCTATCTCAAACGATCATGTTCATCTCTCTTGTTTGCACACATCTAGACTGCAGAATACCTGGCCTTTGGAATTGGCGATTAGAAATCATAGATTTTGACTATGCTGTGTTGATTCTCTCACCATCAGAAGAAAAGAACATCTTCCCTTAGCTTTTAGGTAAATACACCTGCTATAAAGAGAAACCTGTTTTTTTCCTCATCAATCTGATTGCTAATCCAAACCCACGGCCACTGCTGTATAAAAAGCAGAGTGTGCATTGCAGGATAGATTGAAAAAAGGGGAGGGGGCAAAAAAGTAGGAAATGACTATGAAATATTATTTTCTGGTTCCTGCCAATCCCTTAAGTGATAACACATCTCCTGATCTAGGAAGGCAAAGTAAAGAAAACTAAACAAAGAAAAAGTTGAGACATATTTGAAACTGTGGCAAGAAGAATAGTGCCTTTCCTTTCAATTGCCATGACTTAATTTCCTAAATCCATATACACATTACCTTATGTGGGAAAAGAACCTGCTGATATGGTTAAGGAACTTGAGATTTTCCTGGATTATCTGAGAGGGCACAATGTAATCATAAGGGTGCTTATAAGAGAAAAGCAAAAGTGTCAGAGTCAGAAAGAAATATGATGATTAAAGCAGAGGTCAATTAGAGTGAAGTGGCCTCCAGAAACTGGAAAAGGGACATAAATGAGTTCTCCCCTAGAGCTTCCAGAAGAAATACAATTGTACCAACACCTTGATTTTCGCCCCATAAGACCTATTTTAGTCTTCTAACCTCAAAACTGTAAGATAATAAAATTATATTATTTCCAGCCATTACATTTGTGGTAATTTGTTACAATAATAACAACAGCTATACCAGCAACATAAGATAGAATACACAATGATGAGTAACGAGACAAGTCAAACAATATGTCTCTGATCTAACCAATGGTAGAACCCATATTCTGGGTGGGTAGCCAACACTCCAGGTATGGACCCTTTATTCAACCCTACCGCTAAAAGGGCAAGGGACCACACTAGATCCTGGGCCAACTGGCTCCCATGCAAATATTGTCTTTAATTGTATTAACAATGTTTGAGTCATTCAAAAGAATGATTGACACAAAAATAATGATAATGAAAATAAGCCACAGCTCAACTGAGTGGCAATGCATGATTTACTCAATAATAGTAATTAAAAAGGAGAAGATTTGTGTGATTGCTGTAAGAAGGTAGAGGCTTCTGGGTCGGATGAAATATTGCCATCTGGATGGAGGAAAACCAACCCCTTCATACTGTCTTGGATACCTTTATATGTAATAATGTAAAAGAAGATTTAAAAAGATTTTTTTTTTTAAACAACAAGATATTAGACTAGGATAAACTCAGTCTTTCAAAGTGGTAGTAGTAGTAGAGGATAACTGAGCTGAGGGTTAGTGTCCTTTCATCAATCTCCAGCGGGCTTCCAAGACTGTATGCTATAGCGAAAGCTAAATAGCCTGGGGTGGAAAATAAAGCTTTTGGGGGGAATAAATATTGATGCATAATATACTGGAAGACAAGGACACATAAAGAGATTACTAAAATTAAATATGGAAGATTAAACTCATACCATGGCTGTAGTCACCAGTATTATGATGAAATTATCGATTACCTTGTACCATGGTATTGTACCTGGTATAATAGTATCACCTACCAGAATGCATAATTAAAATGAATGAGACTATACATGGGAGCAGTTTACCATTGATGACTTATAGTTGGATTTTGGGCAAGTCTGAATTTTGTTTTACTGTTCTGCTAAATAGCAACTTTTCAAAGTTTTGAAACCTGAAATTGTGTTTTCAGTGAAAGAATGGCAGAAGGTGGCAAAGGAGACTCAAGACATCTCAACTCGTAAGACTCCCTGAAGTCCTCTAAGAGAATAAGATGATTTCTGGAAAGTAAATGCTCACTTTTTATGGCTTGAATTAAGTAGTTCCTTTAATAGCATCTGCTGCCAGGCATGATGATAGGTTGAAGTATAAATCTGACTGTTAGTCTGTCAAGTTGACTAAGTTTTCTTTCACGTTCTATTTCAATTTTGAAGAAAGCCAAGCAAGTACATATCCTTTCATTTTTCTTTTCTCTTCTCTCCTTTTCTTTTTTTTTTTGGTGGAACAACTGAAGAGTGCATTCATTGTTCTTCCGATAGGTCTCTGAATTTACAGGGTACTTTTATAACCTGATGAGATGGTGTTTAGGCTTGATTACTGTGATATTATGATTTATAGTAAGAAATACATGTATTTGGTCTTCATCCCAGTTCCTAGCACAGAACTCCTATAACCCTCGGAATGTCCCGTGTTGAAGGCTGGACATGTGTCTTTGTTATGCTAATGCTGTGGAAAGCCTCTAAGGACTGGATGTCAGTAGAGCTAACCATGTGATCAGAGCATTGGAACTTTCAGTCCTGCCGCCCTGACATCCAAGGAGTGAAGGGAGAAAGGGACTGGAGACTGAGTTCAATCACCAACAGACAATGATTTAATCAATCATGCCTATACAAACCCAAAATGACAGGGTTCAGGGATCTTACTTGTTGGTGAACAAGTGGATATTCAGGGAGAGTAGCATGCTTGGAGAGGGCATGGGAACTCCACACTCTTTCCCCATACCTTGTCCTACGAATCCCTTCCATCTGACTGTTCCTGCACTACATCCTTTCATAATAAATTGGTAATCTAGAAAGTAAAATGTTTCTCTGAGATCTGTGAGCCACTCTAGCAAATTAATCAAACCTGAGGATGGGGTCAGGGAAACCTGTGATATATAACCAGTCAGTCAGAAGTATAGGTAATAGTCTAGGCTTATGATGGACATCGAAGTTGGAGAGCAATCTTGTGGGCCTGAACCCTGTGGATCTGGAGAAGGAGTTTATCGGCTAAGATGGATGATGTGGATGGCCCATGGTCAACCAAGGGCAGCATCAGAAGAGTGGCAGATTGCATTTTGCAAAAATTATTTCTGTCTCTCTCTCTTTTTCTATGTTTATGTTTTGTTTTGGATATTTTCAAATGATCTATCTTATAATCCAGTTCACAACTTATTTATTTATTTATTTATTTATTTATTTATTTATTTAGCTGTATATAATCTACAGTTAAATTCATTTCAGTATTCTTAATTTCATATATTCTAGGATATCTTGATTTTTTTAAAATTTATTTTATACATACCAATTCACTGCAAAAGCCCCTATGCATTTCCTATTTTTTCCCATAATTTTCTGTATATTCTGGAACATATTAATCAGAATCATTTTAAGCCCTTGTTTTGGTAACCCTAATAGTTGGATCACATGTGGGTATAATTCTATTTTTTTTCTTTGATTTGTAGTCAAGTGGTCCAGTGTGTGTGTGTGTGTGTGTGTGTGTGTGTGCACGTTCAGCAAAGTTTGGCAATGCTAAACATTTTGTGAAAATAATTTTGAATCTCCAGATGATATTATCTTCCTTTGGTAATGATTAGCCTTTCTTTCTTCTAGGCAAATGGAGTGGTGCCTATTCCCATTAATTGTAGACTGGCTTGAGTTGAGGCTGTATTGCAATTTCTGTATATCTAGGTTTACTTTTGATTCACCTTTGAGTTTCCAGAGTTTTCAACTATAATCTTCTTTTGTATTATGTATCTATTGTTTTAATGGTTTTTGAACTCTGATATTTGCTGAGTGACACCTTCAACGATGTCCTGTTTGCTTGTTAGAGTACTGTTGCTAATGATTTTCGTCATGAATTTCAGGCAAGTTCAGTATTTAGCTAATGTATTATTAAGAGGGAAACTGGTTATGCATTTGAAGTCATGCATCTGCCCCATAAATTCTCCTGGCATCTTTGTTGAGTCACAGTGCTACGCACTGGGTATAAACTTTGTTCTTTTCTTTTTTTTATTTTTGAGGGTAAAGGGGATCAAATATATGGTGATAAAAAGAGAACTGATTCTGGGTGGTGAACACACAATACAATATATAGGTGATGTATTATAGAATTGTACACTTGAAACCTATGTAATTTTACTAATCATTGTAACCCCAATAAATTTAATTTAAAAAAATAAGTTGTTCTTCTTATTAAAAAGTCTTAGTTCCAGCAATAAATCCCCTAATTAGCACTACTTAATTAGTTTTTTTTTTAATTTTTCTGTTACTCGCAATCAGAAATAATTCAATTTAACTAATCTAAAATTTTTCCTTTTTTTTTTTCTTTTTTAATTCAGTCAAGGAATTTTACTTATGATAGTTCAACATATTACTGCTCACTCTAGTGAATTAAATACTTTTATTCTTCAGTTGAGGTGCTAAATTATATTATTATATATTTGGACATTTCATGTGTTAGATAAATTGCCACATTTTTGGTCTCCTTTGAGTTTAATATATGAGAAGAACCTTGCACAATAGCAATGATCTGTTCCTTTTTCTTCTCCTGTACCTTTATATAAAGTAATTACACACTCCATAATGAAAAACTAGAGAAAGCCGCAGTTTCTGACAATATAAAACAATAGTAAATTTGAACAGGCCAGGACAGACTATTAATTGATGATCTTTATAATTAGTTTTTGTATATAATTAGCACAACTTCATTAAAGCCTGGAGTAAATTACTCCAATCTAAAAAAAGTAGAAATCAGAAATTACATGATTAGCCAATGAGAGAAGAATATTCTTCTTTTAAGTTTATTGATTTCATGTATAGAGGCTATGCTATATAGCTTAGAAATAGGACTTGAGATCTAATTCGTATAAAATGTTTTTCTCTGGTTTTTAACTGGCTGTGATCTTTGGGGCCTAGAAATTTTTCATTGGAACAAGTTAACTGGGAAGACATCAGCAGATGTCTTACATTAAATTTTTAATGCAAAATTTGTGTCCACTAACTACATTAATAAATACATAGTTTTTATTTATTTATTACATTATCTACTGAACTGGCTTAGAGTACCAAAACAAACAAACACACACACACACAATGAATAGGTATTGAAATTCTAGAAAGGAATACTAAGCAGAAATATGTAATCAAGTTTCATACACATATATTTACTAATGGAACAGACAGCCATCTATAGTAATTAATTACAGTGATAAAATTGTTTAAGGGCATTTATGCAAACCAGGAAATATAAAGTGTATCACTATATTATGATTTCCCTGGTCCATATAATCTGAATGTCTATTGATTAAATAACCTGATCATTTAATAATCGTTGTTTTTGCCTTTTTACTGACACTGAAAATATCCATATATTATTTTTCCCTGAAAAAAGACGACATTAATTTAATATCCACCCACAAAATCAGCCAGAACAGAATTCAGGCAAACAAAATTTATCTCCCTATGATAATATTATGCTCATAATTTCGAGTAGCCCAAGGCCACTTTTCTATAACAGGCTAAAATAAACCATTCTAACAATTTCCAAATTAGCCTACAAATCAACTTTTAACATAAAACCTGCCATAATAATGGATCAGATAATAACCCTCATTGGGACTTTTGTATGCCCCACTTTCAGTCAGAACACGTGACCAAACTTTTCCTGTTGCAAGGAAGTCACTGTGATTTTAATCAGGGGCCAAAATATCGCAATGCTGGGCTGTAGCTCAGTTCTAACCTGATATGATTTACTTCCCTAAGAACCTGGACATTTGGCCCTGTGGTTATTAGATGTGGTCCAGCTGGGAAAGCATTTTAATTACTCACTGTCTGATTACACTTCCTTTCTTGGTGATAAAAAATGAGTAACAACAACATTAATGATAATAAGAGTAATAATAATAATGCAATATTGGTTACCTTAGGAAAAATAATTAAAAGTGTTTTTCGATGTTGTCCTGATGATTTACACAGTAAGAGACTAAAGACAAAATGCATTAGAAAGAATGAATATTTTGGCAAAAATAACAAAAAAAAAATAGCAATATGGAATTATTAATTAAGAAGCAAATGCTAAAAGAAAAGAAAAGAAGCTCTCTTTATTTAATATGACTTTTAGGTAAAACGTGTCTGTGAGTAATGTTTTTTAAATGGAAATTTTATACATATATATATATAATTTTATGCATATATATGTATATGTATATATATATATATATATATATATATATATATAGTTAGGGGAATTTATATTTTACAATCAAATTATTTTTGGCAGTCTCTAAATACTGGAAACTCAGTTGTGTAATTGAAACACTTTTCTGTTACACGCTTTCACTAGAAAATAACCACATAAAAACCAACAAAACCATAAACAAAGAAAAACTATCTCAGCTCAAGTCCAAAAAAACATTTAGATTGGGGAAGTGGAGGTCAAGAGGTATGCTAGGATCTGATATTCCAAAGCCAAGCAGGTGTCTGTTCAGTACCTGAGAGAGATCTAGATGGCCAAGGTGCAGAGGGACCAAGAGCTGAAGAAGGCCACGTGTGACATCCAGGTCAACACTTAACGAGCACAGGCTGACCTGGCCTATCAGTTTTAGGAGATGAAGGAGCAGTGGGTACAGGTGGAGGTGATGGAGTGGGCCCAGCAAATGGCAGTGCAGGAGCAGGAGATCGCCCACTGAGAGAAGGAGATGGAGGCCAGAATTTGGAAGCCCTTGGAGGCTGAGCGCTACAGGTTGGAGGGCCTAGGCCACACTGAGAAGCCCCCACTGATTATGCAGGCAAAGGCAGAAGCTGAGTTTGTGTGGATGCATGAAGAGGTTGAGGCCTTTGCTCCAGTGGCTGGAGTCCCGGGCTGAGACAGAGCAGATCACCAAGAAGGCATAAGCATTTCAGCTGTACCAGAGGTACTCCCCTGGACGTGCTGCTAGAGAAGCGGCCCCAAGGGTCAGACAATATCAGTGGTCCCTTGACCCTGGTCAATAAGATCACACTGGAGTCCAGTGCAAGTAGGGTCATGGGGGGCGGCTGACGTGAGGGGGAAGGGAAGGACTGGACAATCTGAGCTCTCATTATTTGCAACTAATACAGAGATATGCAATCTCATTCAGTAATATAGAATAAACGAGGGGAAAAAAGCATTTGAGGCTGGTCAACATAATGAAAATGGACTCTTTTGGAAGGAATGACCTGCCCCCTTTGTGTCTTATTTTGAAAGCGTTGGTGTGAGATTAGGCTTACTTTTCCAATAAAGAATTGAAGATGAACATATAATTCCTCCTTGTCCTGGGATTAAGGTCACAGGCAAATGGTGCTTCTAACTAAGAGTTTAAACCTAGAGGAAATAACTCAAACACAGAAGGACAATTTAGAAAGACAGTTTAGAATTCAGGAATAGAGCCGTACTTCCAAAAGGCGCAGTAACAGTGACCAGTGGTAGCAACAATATCTAGCAACAGCAACAACAAACAATGAGAAAATGAGATTTGTTTTTCTGGTAGTGTTGTTGATGGTGGTGGTGGTGGTAGTGGTGGTGGTGGCGGCGGTGGTGGTGTGTGTGTGTGTGTGTGTGTGTGTGTGTGTGTGTGTGTCTTACCTAAATGTGGTTGCCAGACAAAATATACGATGAACAGTTAAACTTGAATTTCAGGTAAACAACAAATACTAATTTTAATAAGGATGTCCCGAATTTTGCATGGGACATACACTACATTTTCTGTTGTTATTTAACTGAATTTACAATTTAACTAAGCACCCTGTATTTTTAGTCACTACATTTGTGATCCATCCAGTAGCCTTATAGTAAATATACTTTTACATTGGTGTTAACACTAGTTCCCAACAGAGAAGAAAAAAAAAAAAGAAAAGGTCCCTGGGCTGCCTCCAGTTCTCCAGTTTGCCCCCAAATAAATACCACAGTCTGTAGTAGTCAGAAACTGTTGGTAAATTGAAACTATTGGCAACTTTTCAGAATCTTCTTTTTCATGATATTCATTAGAACATTACCTCCAGTCAAAGGATTCACTCTGGGGCTGATAAAACCTGTTCCAATGACCTCATTGTCCTCTGAGGAACTTCCAGGGCCTTCTGGTTGTGTGGTTAATCCAGGTGTGAAAATGGAAGA
Organism: Rhinolophus sinicus; assembly: GCF_036562045.2. Classification (NCBI taxonomy): domain Eukaryota; kingdom Metazoa; phylum Chordata; class Mammalia; order Chiroptera; family Rhinolophidae; genus Rhinolophus; species Rhinolophus sinicus. The sequence continues at coordinate 21,244,442 of NC_133754.1, read as the reverse complement.
GGGTGTGAGTATCCATGTAGTGTTCAGTCCTGGGGATGGGGTGCAGGACAGGGCCTGGAATCTGTCCCTTCCTGAGGGAGTACAGAGACCAGAGTGAGCTCGAACAGCTGGGCGAGTCAGCACATTGAGGTAAGCAGCTTCTTTAATTTGATTTTGAAAAGCTTTGATATGAAGAGACTCAGTACCACGAAGAGGAGCGCTGCAGGTAATAGATACTAGTTTGTTCATTTTAATTAGAGATAGTGAGAAGATTAGCGAGGACCCTCCTACATGTTAGGTTGAGGAAGCCAACACTTGCTAAGCATGTGCAAAATACTTTTTTTTAAATGGCAATGTTGTTTAATATTGAAATCAAAGGATTTTGCATTCGGGAACTGAACAAGAAATCTTCAAATATTGAAGTGCGTTGGCTACTTTTGAGGCTTGGGTAGAAGAAACTTTGCACATGTGACAATGGTGGTACAAAGAGAACTTGTGTGAATAAAAGGGAAAAGAGAAGAAGATGACACTGATAAGAGAGGTTTTGTCTCCCTACAACTAGATATTATATTTGAGCAAATAACCTAGAACCTAACAGTTTTAGCAAGTTGATTTCTCATTACCAATGTAACATTCATAGGGGAAAACAGACGAGGGCCAGAGACTGAAAAGAATAATATGAAGTACAGAGACTCCCGATCCTCCCTCAAATATCTTCTCTGCGTTTTCCTTTAACAAATCTGCCTGACAATAGGTGCAGTGACCCCACGTGGGAGGGTACAGCTGCAATGGAACATGAAAGCAAAGCATAAATTAACCACATGGATGCTGCTTTGATCTCCCTTTAGGCAGATGGACAGATAATGTTAAAAACATGCAAGCTGCAAGAGTAGACTATGGAATCAGATGGCTCAGGATTAAAACCTCCCTTGCCAACCTTTTTGTCCTGTGACACAAATATGCTCACTAATTTTATTACAGATTCACTTTCCTGAATGCTAAAATGTCAAGAATAAATGTGTCAATCATAATTTTACATGACTCATTAAATGTATTTAGCCTGGGACAATTAAATGTATTTTTATATCAAAACAATTTGCTTGTATAAATGAAGAAAATATTAGCTATCTCTATTCACTTCAAAATATATGTCAAAAGATAATATTCTGCACATCACTGTTTTGTAATTTATTTTTTTAGATTTGCTTAATGGACAAATCTATTGTCAATTTTTGTAAAGTAATATATGAAATTAAAAGTATGTGTATTCTGTAACTTTAGATACATTGTATCATATATTTCACTTAGGCAAAGTTTAAGTAAAGTTTTTAATTAGGTAAATATCATGTCTTTCAGAAAAACAATTATGCCAATAATTTAGTAAATGTACATGAAATGAATAACTTCTTTGAAAAAAATGTAACATACAAAACTTGACAAAAGTTGTATAGTATACATTCAAAAATATATATAAAATTAAACATCTTCCCAGAAAAATGACTCCAACAGCGTTAATTTTGTTTTCTAAGCATTTAAGGAAGACATAATGACTCGTACTTTTTTATGATAGCAGTTAGAGAAAACAAAGTCCAAACTTGTTTAATGTGGCCAACAAAATTTTAATATAGAAACTCAACAAGGACACAATAGAGAGACCAGAAATATAGTCACATAAATATAGTCAACTGATCTTTGAAAAATGAGCGAAGGAAATACAATGAAAAAATATAGTCTCTTCAACAAACAGTGTTGGAAAACTAGACACTCACGTGCAACAAAAAGATAAAAAAAGAGTCCAGACACAGACTTTATACCTGTCACAAAAAATAACTCAAATAGGATCATAATGTAAATGAAAAATGCAAAACTGTAAAACTCCTAGAATTTCATAGGAGAAACCATAAATAACTTTAGGTATGGTGATGACTGTTTAGATCTAACAACAAAGGTAGATCCAAAGGTATAAAATAAAAATAATAAAAATAAGCTGGACTTTATTTAAATTAAAAATTTCTGCTCTTTAAGAGACAATGTAAGAGTATTAGAAGATAAGCCACATACTGGGAGAAAATATTTGCAAAAGACACATCTTATAAAAAAAAGAAAAGAAAGAAACTGTTATCTAAAACATACAAAGAACTCTTAAAACTCAACAATAAGAAAACAAAACAAAAATGATTTAAAAATGGACCAAAACAGATACCTCGCCAGGGAAGATACACAGAAAGCAAATAAGCATATGAAAAGATGCTCCATATCACATGCCATCAGGGAAATGAAAATTAAGATGATGACCTAACACTGCACACTTATCAGAAAGGACAAAATCCAGAACCCTGACAACACCAAATGCTGGTGAGTATGCAGAGCTATAGGAACTCTCATTCATTGCTAATGGGGATGCAAATGATACAGCCACTTTGGAAGACAGTTTAGTGGTTTCTTAAAAAAACTAAACACATTATTTCCATTTGATTCAGCAAGTGTGTCCCTTTGTACTTACCAAAAAGAGTTTAAAATTTATGTCCATATAAAAATCTGCCAGTGGATGTTTATAGCAGCTTTGTTCGTAATTGCCAAAACTTGGAAGCAGCCAAGAAGTCCTTCAGTAAGTGAATGGATAAATAAAGTGGTACATCTAGACAGTGGATTATTATTTAGTGCTAAAACTAAATGAGCTATTAAGCCATGAGAAGATATGGAGGAAATTTCAAAGCATATTATTAAGTGAAAAAAGTCATTCTGAAAAGACTACATAATGTATAATTTAGAATATATACCATTTTTGAAAAGGTAAAATTATGGAGACTGCAAGATCAGTGGTTTCCAGGGAGGGAGTGGTGGGATGAATGGGCAGGCAGAACACAGAGAACTTTTAGGGAAGTGGAAATAGTCTGTATGATACCATAATGATGGATTCGTGCCATTATAGTTTTTTTCCAAATCTGTAGAATGCACAACACCAAGAGTGAACTGTAATGTAAACTATGATTATAGTATGTCAATATAGGTTCATCAGTTATAACAAATATATCACTATGGTGCCTAATGTCGACAAAGGGAGTGTCTATGAATGTGTGACGGCAGAGGATATATGGGAAATTCCTGCATCTTCCTCTCAATTTTGCTGTGAACATAAAACTGCTCTCAGAAAACAAAATAATGAAAAAACATACAAACAAAAACTCAACAAGAACATTACAAGAAATTAAATTTACAGGCTAATAATTTCATATAATCACAAAGACATTAAAATGGAAAGTGGTTTAATTTTGAAAATCAATCAATATAATTCATTACATTCATAGACAAGGAGGAGTTTCTATGATCATCTGAATAGATACAGATTCTCCATCCTTGAGAAAAAGAGCAACAGCATAAAAATAGAAGGGGGCTCTCGTCATATGTTAAAGAATACATACCAAAATATTCTAGTATACATAATGGTAAATTATTGATAGTTTCATCCTAACAGTGAAAGACAAAGATATTCACTGTCACCATTAATATTCAACATTGTAATGGAAGTTCAAGAGGGTACAACATCTGATGTTTAAGGATTGGAAGAGTAAAACTGTCATCTCACATATTAATGTACAAAATTTAAAAGAATTTACAGACAAAAAGATGTAACTAATAAATGAATGTAGCAAGGTCACTAAATGCAAGGTGTTTATTAAAACAAGAAATTAAATTTCTGTGTCAGACAATGGAATTTATAGACAATAAGTTTAAAATAAGTCACTTTAACAACATGACTAATTTAACAGAACATATTTAAGGAGTGAGTTTATTTAAAATATACAATGCATCTTCACAGAAATCTCTGAAACATTGAAAGAAACTTAAGATATAAATAAAGAAGAGATAGCCCAGGGTATTTTACTGGAAAATTCAATATTGTAAATATGTCAACTCACTGCAAAATTGATCTAGGATTCTATGTAATCCTAGTAAAATGTCATCAGGTTTATTTCTTTTCTTTTCTTTTTCTTTTTTAGAAACAGGTTTTTAAGTTTGAAAATTATTATGTAAAATCAAATGGCCAAAAGTGTTCAAGAGAACCTTAAGAACAGAGCTAGAACATATAATCTTATGTATTAGGTTGGTGTAAAAGTAATTGCAGTTTTTGCAATTATTTTTAACCTTTTAAACCACCATTACTTTTGCATGAACCTAATACATAGATGTCTTCTAAAATGGATGTGAATCAAGAGAAAAGTACAGTTTGCTCATTTTCAACAATAGTTCCAGTTAAAATAATGAAAAGATCAACAATAGAATGCATAAAATATTGTTGTATATACATATAACCCAGTACTGCACATTAAATATCATGGAAAAATAACCTATAACCAAACTCAAGCTACACACAAAAAATCAGAGGAAACTGACCAAAAATGCACTGCCAAAGGAACAGGCACAGAGGATTTCATACTACTGTATAAGATCCTATTCACTCAATACAAAGAGAAAAAAAAAAAAAAAGAAACAGTGAAAACTGTACGTATAGTAGTGTTATAATTTAATATGGGATTAAATTATACCAAAAAGCAAGATACTTATTTTCATAAGTCACCACTTTTCAGTATATGCTATGTTTATATAAATATGTTAATATAGCTGCATACAAAACATGACAATACGTACAAATGCAAGTGTGTGTGTGTGTGTGTGTGTGTGCATCAAGTCCATCCTTCTATATTTCATATATCCAATATTGGCACTAATATCTTTTCTGTTACTTGTGCTGGAAAATAAGTAATCATATTTCATTCTCAGTGATCACATTGGAAACAATCACAACTCTTGTCTCCTTTGATATAGAAAAATTGTATTTTCTCCTGCTCTTATCTTTTATGCTTCAGGTCCTCAGAGGATTCTTTTTAAACCTCATTTTGTCAAAAGAGCTCCCCAGCAGATCTTAATGCTTCCTTTTTATTGACAGTAATTGAAGAGTAGAACATCTCACAGTGATGCACAATCATGGTATCAGCATGAGAATTCGGTCTTGTTTGGCATATGAGTCAGGATAAGCTAGTTATGCTGAAGTTATAACCTGCCCCCACCCCTAATCTTAGTGATGCATCACAACACGTTTTATTTTCCTGTGCTACATATCCAGCTCTGAACAGGAGGGTCTGCTTATTTTCTTAAGTCAGGGATTCAAACAGAGAATGCATATCTTGACAGGGTTTTGCACAAACTCTGTAACAGGAAAGATGTAGTTGTTATAGGGAATGATGCACTGGCTCTCAGCAGCTTCTAAACAGTGCCAGAGGTTACTTCCACTAACACTCCAATGGCCAGGCAAGTAACATGGTTACATCTGTCTTTAAGGTATGTGGGAAGTGAAATCTTGTGTATATACAAGAAGGAACTCCAAAATATTTGTAGGAATACTAATTATGACAATATGCAGACTTCTTAAAATTTGGAACTATGAATAAGGATGTTAGGTCTTAGAATTTCCAAAAACATATGCATAGTATTCTTTTTGAACATGTTTTAAAGAGTGCATACATTTGATCATATTCTTTTTAAAGGGTGTTGAGCACTTCACATAAACTTTTTAAAATATATCTTTTAAGGGCTCATAACCATGATAAACAATTTGCTTTTCTCTAGGTACCATTATGTTTTATCTAACAGTTTACCACAAACATAGAGTATTGAATTCTTAAAATTTATCTTCTTAAGTTATTATCATATTAAAGAAATAAAAAGGTTGAGAATGTTGTGTTGTAAAATTACTTGATGGAGTCATTTGAATTGACACAGTAACATGTTCAATTATTAAAATGATAACTTCCAGAGCCATTTGCAATAGTAAAATACTGCCTTATATGAAGATTTCTTATCCTTTTTACTCTTCTAGATAATTAAAAAAAAACATTATATCATGATTTTCTCCACATTATCGTATCGAACAAATACAGTGTATATACATGTCCACTTGTCTGTATATATGATTTATTGTGTATTGTATTTTGTTAACGCAGAATAGCTAAGTAAGGTTTTCAACGATACTTAAATCCTAAATTCCTCATTGAATTACATACAAGTCCCCTATAGTACCCACTATGAGAATCAGAAAGGATAGATACAAATGAAAACAAATGGATAGTTTCCTGGAGTTCATTGATTTTCCAGGGTTGGCTGTTGTTGATAAAAAGCTTTTAGTTTTAGTTTCTTTGCCTCTTTCTCTTATGTCCCAGGTGTTAGAGAGACTTTTATTTTCTTTCTCATTGTAAATTTGCCTCAAGTTCTTATCTATCTATAGCCTCTTGGTTGTTTGCTATGGATTCTGCTAGCCTAACTTTATAAACCTTTTATACTGAATGGGGATTTGGTACTAGAAATGCTTTTGAGACTGAGGTCCTTATCGGTACTCACCTAGTTCAGCTTTAAAATGCTATGTGATCCTGTTATTATTATCTCCTTATATCTAATCATGTTCTAGCATCCATCTCATTTTATTTAGGATAAGTCTATTTCAGCTAATTTTTCTTTCACATTCATGGACACCTCTGAGATGAACTATTAATCTGTATTATTATTGTCCTGAAAAGTACAATAATCTGTATGATTATTGTCCTGAAAAGTACAATATCAACCTTATATTTCAAGACTTTCCTTTTTTGTACTTTAAAATGTCTGAATGGAAAATCATTCATTCAGATTTGAGCTGTAAGAGCTAATACAATACTCAAAAGAAAGCAAAAATGCACGTAACTATATAAACAAAACAACAATGTGCATAATATTAAATAACAGTTAATAAGGCCAAACTCTTTCCAAAGTGGTTTTAAAATTTTATATTTTCACTAGCAATGTATGATTGTCTCAGCTGAACACTTTTCTCACTAATATTTGATATTGTCAATCATTTTAGTTTAGGCATTCTAAGATGTGTAAAGTAGGATCTCATTTTGGTTTTTTAATTGAATTCCTTTAATGATTAAAGTTTGGCATTAAAGGAAAGGAGAAAATAGATTACACGATTTTCTGAAGAAATAAAATGTGCCATTTGAAAATTGATTAGATTAAAATTGTTCAAATTTTGGAAGCCAGAGACTGGAGAAAACACCACTATTTTAGCTATGAAGCAGAGAAAATTCAACATTGGTTACATGTTTTTCATTATAAGTAATTTTGATTAAACTCACGCAAACCATCGACTAAGGATCAAACACTCATGTTAACACTCACCTCAATAATTTTTATTAGTTTTCAGAGTGTTTTTGGACAATATTCAGTACTTAATGCTTTCAATTTCTATTGAATGCAATATATGATGCAGATAAAATGTATAAATAAAACTAGATGGTGAAAAACAATGTGCTTGAAAAGTATACTTTGCTTTTAAAAATATTTTCAAACATTTTTCTCCCCAAAGTATCGTAAATAATATAGGGTATGGAACAGTGGGAAAACTAGAGGTTGCTATCTTGTTATAAAAAATTGGTTTCAAATTTCCATTCTTCCACGTCCTTTTTAGCTGTGTGATCTTGAAAAGGCAGAGTAGCTTCTCTGATCTTAAGTTTCTGGTGTGTGAAACAAAGTCAACAATCTATAACTAGGTAGCCCTGAGGCTTAAAAGGGAAATGGATAGCAAGTGCCTCTAGACTCTCTGCTACATAGTGTAGCTCTATTAATACACACAGGTATGTACATGCAAATGTTTCTGTGCATGCATGCACACACACACACACACACACACACACACAACCCTACTCATCTGCACAATTTAGCTCCATTTTTTTAAGTTGCTCTTTCAAATGGATTATTTCTGTCTTCGCCTCAGAGAAGAAGAGAAACAGGTTTATCCACAGAAACACACAAACAAAAAAATAGATATATAGCTGTATTTTTTTATTGGCAAATATTTTATATGTTTTCCATATATTTGCTTATTTTTAGGTAAGTTTCCCATATTCACTCACAAAATTTAGGAAACAATACTGAGTTAAATTATCATTTAGGAAATAATATCTGAGTTAAATTATTATTTCCCTGAGATATCTTGTTAAAAAACTTACTGTATATTTTGAGTTACATTTCAGTATTTTTGTTTGTCAAAAGTTTTCATTTTCTCATAATAGTATCAAATAAGACAATACAATACCGCATTTCCAAATGTTGTGAAATTATACTAGAGATGAGAGTGCAATGATCTTTTACAAAACCAAACATAAATTTAATAAAAATGTGTATGATGCCTGTTGATGTCTGACTGTCTAATTACCTCAAAATTATGATGAGGGGCTAATATCCAAAATATATAAGGAACTCAACAACAACAACAACAACAACAACAAAATCCTATTAAAAAATGGGCAGAGCACCTGAAGAGACATTTATTCAAAGAGGACAAACAAATAGCCAACAGACATATGAAAAAATGCTCAGCATCACTAATCATCAGAGAAATGCAAATAAAACCCACAATGAGCTATCACCTCACACAAGTTAGAATGTCTATCATCAACAAGACAAATAGTAACAAGTGATGGAGAGGCTGTGGAGAAAAAGGAACCCTCATACACTGTTGGTGGGAATGCAGACTGGTGCAGCCGTTATGGAAGGCAGTGTGGAGGTTCCTCAAAAAATTACGAATAGAATTACCATATGACCCAGCAATCCCTCTCCTGGGTATCTACCCAGGAAAAACTGAAAATATTTATTTGTAAAGATATATGTGCTCCGATGTTCATTGAAGCTTTATTTACAGTGGCCAAGACATGGAAACAACCAACGTGTTTTTCAATAGATGATTGGATAAAGAAGATGTGATATATATATATATATATATATATATATATATATATATATATATATATATGTTTGGATATATATATATATATGTTATATCACATACTATTGTGATACTATTCTGCCATAAGAAAAGATGAAGTAGTGCCATTTGCGACAACATGGATAAATGTTGAGATTATTATGCTAGTAGAAACAAGTCAGACAGAAAAAGTGAAGAACCATATGATTTCACTGATATGTGGTATATAAAACTGAAAACAACAAAAGAACAAGAAAAACAAAGGAAGAAACAAAAACCTGTAGACACACACAATAGTTTAGTGATTACCAGAGGGTAGCAGGGGAAGAAGGAGGTAAATGAGGGTAGAAGAGATCAAATATACGGTGATGGAAGAACTGACTCCGGGTGGTGAGCACCCCATGTGATATACAGATGATGCAATACAGAATTGTACACCTGGAATCTATGTAACTTTACTAACAATTGTCACCCCAATAAACTTTAATTTAAAAAAAATATGATTAAAAAGTTCTTCCTCAGCCTTATTTTAGTGCACAATATAGAATACTAGGAAAATTTTGTCATACTCTTATGGAGAAAGGGAAGCGTAGTAAAATTTGGTAACAGCTGCTAAGATGTCTATCTTAAAACAAAATCAATGGGAAGAAACATTTACTTTCAAAATAAATGAATGCACAGGAAAACTATCCCTTATATGCTGTTTATTTAAAAAAAAATCCACTAAGCAATTCTCAAATTATGTATCCACACTGAGTTATTATACCATTTGACATCTTCCTTAGCTCATTTTCTATCACACTATTGCAATATATTTTATTATTTTTATTTTTTGTTTTTTTAGCATTATTATCTTTTTTTAGTTTCTCTGAACTCTGGCATGTTGTTACTATATTAAACCCAAATTCTAGGCCTAATGTAATCTTTTTAGCATATTAATTTCATTGGCATTCTTTTATTAAGTTTTCTTTCTTGTCGTTTTTCAATAAAAGTGAGATGGTAAATAAGCAGCTGGAGTTGCAATAATCTTAGATGCCTTGAGAAGAATGATGCTGATTTATAGGAGAAACACTGAGAGGTGCAATTCAGAGTAAGTGATTTTCCATATGCCTAAATAATACTCGTTACACTATGTGTTTTGAAATGATGTAACTATAGGGAGAATTCAGAAACATATTAGCACAATAACTTCATGTCACATTAACATACACTCAATCTGTAAAATATTTAGTAGTTCTCTAGCAAATCAGAGAACACCTGTCTGTATAGAACATAGCTTTTTGCTGCCTTTCATAAAGTGTATATTCATTTTAGTTTCCCTTCCCTGTATAGGAATTGCAGTGAATATATTTAAACTTAAAGGTCACTCTCCTTGGGGTGTGGAATGTAAAGAACATTGATTCTACTCATTTTACATGCACACCTAGAAAATAATTTGTTGTTTTGCATGTTTAATTCCCAAAGTGATACAATTGAACTTGGATAGAAAATTCGTATCTTGGAAACTAATAAATGGTAGGGTCACTAAAAATTTCAACATAGGAATCTATCTCACAATATTTCTAATATTTGGAAAAATATTACAGTAAAGGTAGTCTATAAATTGAAAATGCAATAAGTAAATGTGTGATAACACATAATATATATAAATGAATGAATATATTTGTATATATATATACATAGTGTAACATATCAAATTATACATACTGATGTATATACAGTGCCAAAAAAATGTATGCACTATACATGCACACAAAAAATGATGTTTCCATGTTTTAAGAAAGGAAAACTGTATTAAAACTGCAATACTCAATATATACTGATAACGAAAGATGAATACTAGTCACATTTGACTTCTGCAATTACAAGAGATGCTCAAAGTGGTTACCATCAGCAGCCAGACACTTCTGATTACGCAAACTACTGCTTGAGCAAGGTTGACCAAAGTGTCCACTTGTATACGTTATTTGGCACCCCAGGATATATATATAACATTTCAGTGAGGGAATGGTTGGTCTACTGTGGCAAGTGATGAAAACGGACTGTAGCAATAAGGTATAAGTTAGTTGGCAATAAGAATTTCATGTTATGTGCTCTTGGTGAGAGAAATCTGATTATAATGTTAGGAATAAATAAAAATTAGATACTGAAGATGGAAAAGGGGAGTGGTTACATACAGTGTCTATTGTCTCTCTGAGGTGGGAAAGAGAGTGATTCAGTTGATAGAGCAATGAGGGAAAAATGTCGAGAGCAATATTATGATGGGGTGGCTGATAATCAGAAAACTCATGAGGGATTTTATTCCTAGAATCAAATGCAAGAATTTGTTTTAGATAAGAGTCAAATGCCTGAAATGAGAGAGAAGGAAGATAAGGACAAGATGCAAATGCATTTACCACCAGTCCCTAAGGTAAGTAAATTAAGGTTTCCATATGCTTTATGCCCTGTACCAATTCTCTGTATCACTTGGAATTGTGTCTTACTATTATATGTGCCCATAATTTTTATTTATACATTGAATGTTAACTTTCAAAGCAGATTTCTGTTATTTATTCTGTATCTAACACCTAGTAGAGGACATGAACAACAAAAGATTTTACTTAAAGAATAAAGATGATGGACATGAGTGGAACATCATAGAAATTAAGCTAAAAGTCACCAAGAGAAGCAATGACACAACATTCTAAGATGTAGATTCAGCATCTACTCACTGTCTTGAAGGAGTTTAAATAATTATAGCAAGGAGGAGGGGTTCACACATATCACATGCATACACGAGCACCTAATTTTCCCATTATACCTGTTTCAACAGGTGTATTGGAGAGTCACTACTGAGAGACATTTGTACCAGACTCAGAGAGAGTAGTAACTGATTTAAGTAATAAAAGTGAATGGAGAAAAGAGGTAACATGGTAACTGTCAAGAAAATGACAAGAATGTTGTGATCTCGTTCACATAGAGAGAAATGTGTGGCTCAGATAGAGTAGAATGTTAGCAGCAGCTGTGAGCCCACAAACTTGTTGAATTTTAAGATGTGAATTCCAGCATGGGCATAGGAAAGATTTATGATTCAGAAAGACAAATTCAGTCTGATAGTGTTGGGAGCCAAGGCAGCATTGACAAAGAGGAAGAAGAAAAAAAGCAGCCTGAAGTTGTATAAATGGTTTAATCCTGGCCATTTAAAAAATTCTGCAAAACAGTCAAATTCTAGGAAAACAGAGAAAATGAATAGAAAAATAAGCACAAACTATGTATCCACATGTCCACTTGCAAAAAAAAAAATACATATTCAAATTTTGTTCATGTGTTTCACACAAAGAACATCTCTGGGAGTTTGGTATTTATTTAAATCTATCCTTTTTTTTTTCTTTTCTTTTTTTTTTTCATTTAAACATATTTGCATTTAAATTATATTATTTCCCAATATTTAAAGGGCACTATAACTGGTGCTAGCTTCACGTTTCAGTTTCAGGAGTGCCAGGTAATATGACACCTGGCTACACTTTGTTACAGTCATTACCTGAGGGAATTAATGAAAACCTGCACAGATGGAGATGGTCCTAATGGGAGACTGATCCAACAGGGAATGGAGTAGAGTGTTATAAATACTGGAATGATTTAATAAACATGATTGATTGTCTGTCTGCACAGTAATCTACCTACTCTCTCAAACAAACCCCAGGTAACCATGTAACTGCATTTTAGTGTCTTAGAAACATTTTGCTTACATTTGTAGATTTCCTTTAGGTTCAACATGCTACTATTGATGCAAACACTAAACTTAGATGGATTAATATAAATCAGTTTCTTTGAGAAGATACAAATAACAAGGAAGAAAGTCAAACAGATGAATATGATCAATAAACCACTATGTAGAGATTCTTAAGACTCTGAAATGTGGGGTTGTATTATCAAGTTCTTCGGGAGTAAGTGGAGATTATTAAATAGATCTTGGAACATATTTTTAGAATTATTGTATTTTTAGTCAGAGTTTGGCTCCAAATCATTTTGGCTACTGACTAAAATGAAATCAAACTTTAAAACATATTACTTGTTCCTATTGAAAATGTTATTTTGTTGTTATTTGCATATATGTAGTGAATGGTGAGCATGATTCCAACATGAGGCATTAGGAAGATAATTCAGGAAGACAAATTGTAACACCATTAGTTTCCAAATGAAACTAATAACACTGCAGGATCGATACACTTTAGGAACATTATGTAACATGTACAATAAAAAAATATATATAAAATGAAGGAGTAAAATAATACAAATGGCCATTAAAATTTTTAAATTGACTAGCAGAAATTAAAGTTTAAACTATAGAAATTAAACGGTAAAACCACTGCAATGGAAAATTTGAGAATTAGAATTACTAGGTAAAATGCAAAAAAAACCAAAAAACATTTGGATCCATTCAGTGAGTAGAGAAATATTCAGTCTACTAATAGAGTTCCTAAAGATAATACATTATAATTGGAACATTCATGATACTAAAAATACCAGGAGAAAATGTGATTTTGAATATTGAGGTTGTTATTTTCTTTCCTAAAATAGCTCTACATACAGATATCACATGCTTAAATCAAAATTATAATATGATGTTATTTACATATGATAGAAGTATTCTAAAATTATCTAGAAAAATAAATTCCCTCAAATGTCAAGGATATTTTGACATAGAATTATAATGATAGGGAATATGTGCTGATAATAACTTATAACAGTTCCTCACAGATAAAAATAATTTAATGGGTATTAACTGAATGTTAAAAAATATTTGTTTAAAGATAAAAACCATTTATAAAATGATACCAGATAATAGAAACCATTTAAGCATAGAATATAATGAGTTTTATAATAAAACATGGTACCTATAATAAAACATGGTACCTTAAACCTCTGCACTAAGCAATACATTGCTTTGTGAAAACCAGCAAACATTATTAGTAAATATAAATCTATTAACCTTCCATTACACATTAAAGCAAACCAAATTCCTTACAATTCTGTTTGCCTAAAGCTATATTTAAGTTTAATTTTCCTCTCCCAGCTTCTTGCTAGATGATTTAAATTGTAAGCGAAGTATGTGTGTGTGGGTGTATTAGAAGTCTGTGTTTAAGCGCGATTACTAGGTGGGATCATGTGATCTCATCAGAAGTTTGCAGACATCTCATACACCTTTTGAGGTGATTTGGGCTGATGGATGGCTTCCATGAAGCCTTGCTTGTGGTTCTGGAAGGACACAGACTTTGGTCTGAGAACAGACTGGTCTCTCAGTCAGATCCTGGGGTGAGGACCTTGACAGACACACCCTGCTGTGTTGAGTGGATCCCTGCATTACACAGGAAGAGACTGTTTCTATCTGGTAGCTCTTTATTGCTCTGAGGGAATCCACATGTTGAAACATTTAAATGACCTCTGTATTTTTGGCCATTAATTGTCAGGAAAGCAGCACATGATTATCGATGGTCGCAATCTCCCATCAGTAGTGTTAAAAGACCAAACTTTGATTAATCAAATGTGTCAATTGAAAAAAGGAAAACTAAGTTCAGCGTGTTTAATCATTCCTATTGAGTCAAAAATGAATGGAATGACCAGACAATATCATTAAGGTTAATCATATATTTTAAGAGACGTTAACATTGCATAATTTTCATGAGAAGGCTTTTAAAGCCTAAATAAGTGTTAAAAAAAAAAAAAATCAGTAGATAAACTGACAAATTGAATGTACAGTGCTGAAACTTTATCTCCAGAACCCGCATCCAATGAAAGTCCTATCTCTTAATACAGAAAAATATAACAAATAAATAAAATATAGGAGTGTGATGGTGGCATATTTTTAATTTCTAACATGTGAGTAACATGAGTACCTACAGGCCAGACGGGAACAGATGGGGGAAATGCAATTAACAAATACAAAGTAGATATAAACATTCCTTGGCTGAATAATAATCACTTAGAGCTAACTTATTGAAATGGCATGATGAGTGTCAAGCAAAACTAATGAATAAGACACAGATTTAATATATATATATATATATATATATATATATATATATATATATATATATTTATGAACTCAAAAGGCGGATTATTTTTAATACATTTATGTTAAACAGCAGAGTTTGCAAAATAAAGAAAAGCAGACAATATCAAATTTTATTATAGGAGATATTAAGTTGGTGCAAAAGTAATTGCGGTTTTTACAACTACTTTTAACCTTTTAAACACAATTACTTTTGCACCAATCTAATATTTGATACCAGAAACAGCTGTATAAAATGTGTGCAGAAAAAGGTCTATAAACCCAAAATGCTACACCCAGCAAATATATATTTTATGTAGTAGTTTAAAAGAAACGCATCGTTGGGTATGATAAGATTCAGGGAGTGCACTATCTATTGACCAAGTCTGTGGAAAGCTTACAAGGAAATGCTCTCTATAAAATAAATTTAAACAAATCAAAAGATCCCAAGAAAAGAGATAATAAGTAGCATGAGAAACAACAAAGTATGACCCAAGAAAATGCATGTATAATTAGATGCATGGTAATGCATATGATGGTAATGATTGCACTCACAATATCTTTTAAGAAAACATACTTGAAAAAAAGAAAATCATAAAGAAAATTTTAATAATAGCACAAAAATAATATCACAAATGATTCAGATACATTATCCCTGTCCTTGGGGCCAGAGTAGCACCAACGTCTTTTTTTTTTTGATCAGTGGTTTCCTTCTTGTCCCTCTTTTAGAACCTCTTTTTTTTTTTTTTTTTAGTAAAAGTGTATTGGGGTGACAACGGTTAGTAAAGTTACACAGGTATCGGGTGTACAATTCTGTAATACATCATTTATATATCACATTGTATGTTCACCACCCAGAGTCAGTCCTCTTTCCATTACCATATATTGGATCCCCTTTACCCTCATCTACCACTTCCTTACCCCCTTACCCTCTGGTAACCACTAAACTGTTGTCTGCTAAAATGATCTTAGTTATTAAAATTTTTATCTAACTGAATGAGAAAATGATGGCTTAAATGAGGATATTGTGATAATAATTATAATTGAATCAAAAGATTCAACAGTTTACAAATGTAGAATCATAATTTCTAATGTCAATAATGTATGATAATGAATACAAATGTTATTGATATTCATGCTTCAAAAATATGAACCATAATTACTTACTGTTGAATTGATAAAAGGAAACATAACTAAATATTTCTTAATCTGATACGGAGTGGGAATACATTAAAATAACTCCTATATTAAAACACAAAAGAAAACATTAACAATTTTAATGATACACATTTAATATTTCTGCTTAGTATATAATATCATAAAATAAAAAGTAAATAATACACTAGCAACCTAAATGACAAATAAGTATGAATATATAAAGTACATGTATCAATTTATAAAGTTAGTGAAATTTATTTGCTACAAAAAAAGGAGATAAAAGAAAAAGACATTCATCAGAATGTTTGCAGTGAAGAATTTCCTCACATCCTGGTAATGACAGCTGACAAAAGGCTTTCAAGATACTCACAATATATGAAAAAGGGAGACTGATATCTCATTCACCTATCAAATTTTGATTAAGCAGTGGATTTAATGCCTCTCATGACTTGGCTCAAATCTAACTGAATAAGGGGAAAGAAAATTGGGGAGTTACTGTGCTGGAGTATGGTAGTGTAATTTATATACACAAATTTCCTGGAAATAAAACAACATAAAAAGGTGATATGGGAAGTATCTAAATATATATTTTTTAACAGTGAAAAGTAAAGTATCCTGCAATCTTACCACCTGGCATGCCAAAGACTTATCTCCCCCATTGTAAAGTGCCTGGGGTTGAGTCCTGCTGCTAATTCAAGAGTGAGACTCACTGTGAGAGGGGATAATAGCAACAAGAAATTCTAGGAAATACTGCGGGGGTGCCACAATCTGAAGTAGAAGAAAAGGTCTTTTGATGACAAATGTCCATCATTAGATAATTGTGCTACTTGAAAGCCCTACAGGTTCCTTAATACCAAGTACATGTACCCTACCCAAGAGCCAGCATGTATCGATGTCTGATACCCACAATGAACAGATGGCCAAGGTAAGCCAGATTATCAGGAATAACAAACCAAGAATATCTACAGCCATGGAAAGTTTATTAAATCAATGTTTGCCCTGTTTTTCACCCCTTGTTTTTCTTTTTCAAGCTTCTTAGGGGAATAGTAAGACCTTAAAAAGGAAAGAAGAGGCATTTCTGAATTAAAATATATCACTTCAAAGGGCTGGAGTAAGAGAAACAGTAAAATGGAAGTCATACACCAACTCACTTCAAGTACCTGGAGATAATATCTTTCCATTCATGCACAGTGAACGAGAAGGAAAAATGTAATGTAATGATAAAAGATGGACTTTCAATTTTAAAAATATAAACTCAAAGATAAAATTTGCCTCCAATTTTAAGAAGCTAAAAAGATTTTATACAGCATAAATTTAACATTGATTAGAGAAAAATAAAATTATATATTATTTGCACTCTTCTGAGTTGAATCTATGCTTTAACGTTGGAACGGTCTACTGATAAATATAACCCAAGACTATCCTGGACTCTGAGGCTCAGGCCGCATCTCTTTGCATTTTATGAGAAGATACCGAATATGGTAAGTGAAGGGGCTGCATGTGAACTGAGGCTTGCTCGCCTCCAAGGTACTTACTATATCTTTATAACTGATAGCAATCCCACAAAAAAACAAAACAAAACAAAACAAAAAACAAAACTGTATTATCTTTAGATTAAACACAACTGAACCAATAAATATGAAAAACAGCTGGCAGTTATAGCAATCATGATTTACAAAGACTTTGTCTCTAAAATGTTAAGCAGACAGAAATATATCTTAGAAGTTGTTTCTTTTTTTTCTTTGTGTGGTGTGTGTGTGTGTGTGTGTGTGTGTGTGTGTGTGTGTGTGTGTTATGCGAAGTATCTCAAAATTTTTTTTGAGGACTTGGCATTCAGCTGTAATGCTGTAATGTAATGTTTATAATCTATGTAACTTTATACAATCTGTTCATATTCTCTAAATCGTCAACATGTGCACTTTTTAAACAAGAGTAATATGTTGGAAGTTTCTAAAGTACTTTCAGGTCTTTAATTCATGGAAATTTTAAGTCTATAGGAAGAAGAGGAGAAACCATTTTTGACATTTTGACAAGCTTAAATGACTCTTTATAATTTTACTGTATTGTACTTATATTTCAGCATTAAGATTTACAAAATAGGAGATACCTGTTTTTCTGCTTGGGTCTTTGCAAAGTACCGAATTACAGAATACTCACACAAGAGCTTTGTCACAGTTTCATCTGATCTGTGACCCAGAACATTACAACAGCTTGTGCAGCATAAAAGGGCAAGAGAGGATAAACATCCTTTGCAATTATATAACAATAAATGAACCATAGCTGATCTGCATTATGATGAGATGTGTCTTGAGAGAATGTATTTAGTCACTCAGTCGTTTAGGAGAATTTGCACAGGGTAAAATCATTGGGCATATGGGCAGCATGTGCTCAAGGACTCCCTGCAGCATTGAGATGACACATTATAATAATATATGGTGCACCATCTTTGTTATTATGGTGACTCTTATAAGAAAAATAAATCTATGTTTTTTTTTTTATATGCCCAAATTTCCTGGGAATAAAAAAAAAGCATAATGACAAAGGTGATGTGGAAAGTGTCAAAAGATATTTTTTAACAGTGAAAAGTAGTGAATTAGGGTGAAATTTGATTGAGAATAGCATATAGTATATAAAGAAATATTTTTTTCTTAAATTTACCAGATGCTTGTTTGTGTGTGTGTGTGTGTGTGTGTGTGTGTGTGTGTGTGTGTGATTTTCGTTCTTTATTTCAAACCTAAAGGTCTTATTGGCAATCTAAATTAAGTGTTTCCTTTTTCACACTGGAAATCCAGAATAAATATCTAGGATTAAGTGTAGTAACTCATTCTTTCAAGAATTTTCACTGAGTAACACTGCAAAGCCTTGTTTTGGGTACTAGTACACATATATTTCTTTTCTAAGAAATTATATTTTCTTAACATGTAGATATTAATCTAATATCATATATCTATAACAATCAGTTAAATCAGTCAATATTTTTTCTTCAAAATAAATGGTTCCAGAAGAATTACTGAAATTCACAAGGTACTTTTTTACTGACCAAGAACAGTGGAAACAAGAGAGAACCTCACATGCTAAAATCATCTTAGGGAAATCCTGTGTTTGAAAAACAAACAAACAAACAAGAATGCAAACAAAAAGAAATTTGTGAAACTAGATATATAGTCAATTCTATGTCACACAATCACCTGTTTGCTAAAAAAGACTAGGCTATGATATTAGGTATTAGCATATAAATAATTCTTGTGAAGAAGCCCAATCATACCAGCTGGAGAGATCCAGTTGTTAAGCTCATCCATAATTAAATCTATTTATACTGATGATATTATGATAAAACAAATATAATAAGCACTTGAAACTGATTACTTTCTAATTTTTCTAATATAGTCTACTACTGTCCCCTGTTTGGAGGTTGTGTTTATTCTAGCTCTGTAGTAAAAATACTAAGTATCTGCTACTACACATTTTTTCCTAACTCAAGTCATGTTAAATTGTCAGCTCTAAAAAGGCTCATGGAGAGAGTATTTATACCACAAAAATAAACAAAATATACAAATCAGGATTCAACTTATTGAATCACTTTATTGTTTTATTGGTTTTGTAAATGTAAGTAATTGAAAATGTTGCATATGCCATGTCTGTAGCTATTACAAAATTTGAAACAATGTTCTTCCAGCATTAAAAAGTATTATGTTTTTCAGCAAATAAGTAAACCATATCATTGGCAAACTCTTGAATTTTCAATATGTCATCATTGTTTTGTCTTAATCGTTAATTTAAACAAAAATATCGACAGAATTTTATGTCAAAGCTATTCTCATCAGTCAGTTCCATCCATAGATTCAAAGGTTTGGCAAAACATTGTAAAAGCCTTCTTGAGAACTGATTGGCTCGAAATAATTTAAAGAGAATTGTATTGTGTATTGATATTTGTGTATGTGTGCAACACTTCATTTATATAAGTAATAGACTTATATATGTATTCATGCACGAGTATTTTTCTTGCAGAGAGCTGGCTGTTTAGCATGTACCATCGCTCACTGTATAAACAAAAATGACATAACATAGAGCTAAACTATGCTGTAAAGGAAGGGAAAGTGGGAAAATGAAGAAAAGAAAAAAACAAAACCAGGAGATAAATATGTCTCAGGCAATTTGTAATCTCTGGTTAAAGACTGTGAAACATTTAGTTTTAAAAAAGGCAAAGGGCTCTAATAGACATTTCTCCAAAGAAGACGTACAAATGGTTGATAAGCATATGAGAAGATATTCAACATTATTAGTTATAAGGGAAAAGCAAATCAAAACTAGGAGATAGCACTTAACACCCACTAGGGTGGTTATACTGAAGAGAAAACATGAAAAATAACAAGTGTTGCCAAAGACATGGAGAATTTGGAACCCATATGTATTGCTTACTGAATAGTAAGTGGTGCAGCCACTTTGTAACACAGTTCGGTGGTTTCTTAAAAGGTTAAACATGGAGCAACTTGGCTCCTAGGTACACATCCAGGAGGACTGAAAGGATGAACAGATATTTGTACACCCATGTTCGTAACGGTATTAATCACGGTTGCCAAAAGGAAAAAACAATCTAATTGTCCAACAACAGATGAATACACAAAACGCTGTATGTATGAGAATTGCAGAACTCTTGGCACATAACTTCTAAATCACTGAAGTAAGAAACTTGACCAGACTCTAGCATTGATTCGAGCAGCAGCGGGCCATATCTCTAGGATCACCCCTCACTGACTCCAGCCTGTCTTTGAAATTACTACCTGAAAAAAGCTGAAGGCCATCAGTACAATTGACCCCTTGCTCTAACCAACACTTGACAATATGTCCCCCCTCCCATTTATTGGATTTATTAAAAAAGGGCTTACAATTATCAATATGTATTTCTCACAACTCAGAAGTGTCTGTCTCAAGGACCTGAGAGCCATTCCTTTGAAATTGAATCATCAGGAAGAATAAGGCCTCTCTCCCCCAGTCTCTGTGGGATGACAGAATACTAACTTCAGTAACTGTCAGCTCACAAACACAGTGGGCCTCATCACACTTACACTGACCAACCCTTTGTATTTTTTCACTTCTCTGACTCTGCTAAGTCCCCTGTCCCTGCCCTCCCTCCTTCTACCTTTACATACCCAATCACCTCTGTGCATATTGTAATAGAGCTCAGCTCTTTCCCCAACTGCCAGTAGTTACTGAATAAAATCTATTTGCAGCACTTTAATGCCCAGCACTATTTTTTTGACAATCCATACAATGAAAAATTATGTCTCCATAAAAATGAATACAATTTTGATACATGCTACAACATGGATTGACCTTAACATTATCCTTACTGAAATAAGCCAGACACAGACAGACAAATATTGTATAATTCCACTCATATGATGTAGCTAAGAACATGCAAATTTCTCAAGACAGTAGAATAGAGGTTGACAGTGACTGGGGAGATGGGAAAGGTGGAGTTATTGTTTAGTGGGTACAGATTTTGTTGGGGATGATAACAAGTTTTAGGTATAGCTAGTGGTGGTAGTTATACAACATGCATTTTATGCCACTGCATTGCACATTCATGAATGGTCGAAATGATAGGTATTACATCATGTTCATGTCACTACAATAAATAAAAAATACTATACTTATTAATGAAAATACCTATTTGGAGACAAAAGGGAGCAAGACCTTTGAAAGAAGTGAAACATTTTGGGAGAAAGTAGGCCTCTTATTCTGTAGTTTTTAATTTAGTGCCATTTGCTATAAAATAACTCATGGTATAAAGACCAAGCAGAGATCAGTGGCTTTCAGCAGTCTGGAGGCGCTGGGGAGACAAAAAGTTGAACATCAGGAGATCAGACAGGATTTACGGTAACAATATTCTGGAGAAAGGGGGAAACCAAAGAAAGTAAACATTAGTTTTTTTTGTTTGTTTGTTTTTTTGTTTTTTTTCTCTGAGGCTTTTATAAATTGTAAACTGTTCAGGAGACTGAGAATCAAAAATCAAGAGAAATAAATGAAATTGATAACAAGAAACCAAACCTATTTTTGAAAAGATCGATAAATTTGATAAACATCTACTCAGTTTTAGTAATTTTTAATGACCTAACTTCAAGTTCATATGTTTTTCTCCCCTAAAATTCCCCATTCATGTATGTATGTTATTCATCTTTTTTATAGATCTTTAACTATAAATTTCTAGTTACTTTAAATTTTCTGTCTCACTCTTTCAACATATGGTTCATTGGTGAATCTTGGTTTAATCTTGATAGTGAATTGTTCTATATTGCTCTTTCGAAAAATTTATCGTGTACTTTTGATTTAATGTTACACATACTTTTGATTGAGTGTTAGAATGTTAGCAGAGCAGAGACAAAGGTAAATTATATTAACCCCCAAAAGTGAGCCTGCCTAGCTCTCTGTTTGATGAGTGTGGGAGTTTGATTCTTTCTCATCAGGTGCTGAGACGGGTTTGGATGTTCTCATTGTTTTTGTTATCTTCAGTGTACAACAGGTTTCAAATGTTTATGTGTTATCTTGTGCTTCAGGGAGGAGCTGGGGGACCAGAGAGTTTTTCTTAATGTTCTTGATGCATTCTCAGGTTTTGAACTTTACTCTGTGACCAACCGTGCCACAGAGCGGTTCTGTCCCTACTCTCCTGACAATACTTAGTGTTCAACTCTTACTGATTTCATTCAGTATGTTTTAAGGGTCAGGGATCGTTTTGTGTTTTTCATTCTCCAGTATTATGCTTAAGCGGGCTCGGTGTGATGAGTTATCCAAAGTGTGTATTTTTCAGTGATCTTTCCTATCATCTTATTTTCAAACAAACATCTAGCATCTTTGTTGGGATTTTCTGTTGATAGAGTATCTTGCTCTTCTCTTAGCTGTAGAAGCTTTCTTAAGATAGTAAAATAGATTCTTGGGCCTAGGACTTTGCCCTGTGCTTTCCTATATAGTAGAGGTATTATTATTATTATTATTATTATTATTATTATTATTACTATTATTATTATTTCCATATTCCATGGCTACAGTGGATTTTCACCTGCTCCAGGAATGGATAGGTTTGTTACGTATCTCTCCTCCATCAGCTTAAGGTATTTGTTTCATAGGAAGTGAGGGCTCCATTAGGGCTCTATGTATTTTCTATGAACAAGTCACCAAAAAGGTTTTTCATCTATCTCCCTGACTCCAAACATACCCATGACTGCATGGTGGGTATCTGTGGAGAGGACCTGTGTGTGAGTACAAACTCCACTTGCATGAGCAGCTCCCAGGGTTTCTGTACACACATTTAGCATATACTCAGCTATTAGCCATTTGTTATAGAATTTAGATAAATTCTTATAACTTATTACCTACTTGCATGGTATCCATATCTCTTCCTCCTTTGCTCTACCACTGTAGGTCAGTGCTCACATCTCATCTCTCCTTGAAATAGACCCATATTCTCTTAGATATCAAGTTATGGTTTTTTTGTGTATCAACCGCAACTCTCTGATGGATTCAAGAAAGGTTATGATTTTGCAATTGATCCAGCTTTTTCTTCTTGTTAGAATGGGATTCATGTTCTTTTCAGCTTAATACCTTATGGGCACATCTGAAATAATATTTTTTAAAAATACACCTCTTAACTTTTTTATTTTTATTTTTTACATAAACTGAATTCTGTGTATGAAAGGAATTAGAAATGGAGAGAGTATTGTAATTTGGCATACCTCACTCAGGAAAAGTTGTAGAGTTAGCAGAACTTATTCTCAGATACCAGTTTAGAACCTTTGGAAACACTCATATTTTCCCCACATAACCATATAAAAAATGGCTCATCAGATTCCAATAAACAGTCTTGTAAACACTTTCTACTTCTAATTCATCATGTCCAGTGATGCTGTAATGCCTTTTAAAATTAATGTGTCACTTGCTATCTTAGTTCAGGCTGCTATAACAGAATGTTATAGACTGGGTGGCTTATAAGAAAAAGAAATTTATTTTTAATAGTTCTGAAGCCTGGAAGACTGAGATCAGGGGGCCAGAATGATTGAGTGCTGGTGAGGGTCCTCTTCCAGGTTGCAGACTGCAGATTTCGTGTTGCATCCTTACCTTTCATATATTTTTCACATTATATAATTTTGGCTTTACATACAATACTATTTTAACCGTATGGTAAAATTATTTTGGGGCATATCCTTAAAAACTTCTATATTACATATGCACATATATATCATACATATGATATTTGTATATATATATGATCATGTATAATTTACTTACATATGTATATATACATATATAAAGCAAAAACATATTAAAACTTTGTTAACATATATTACAACCCATTATTGCTTTAATTGTCCTACTACATGTACAATTTACTCTATCTTTCCTGTATATAACTGCCAATTATTTCTAGTTTTTAAGGTGGGAACTAGAATATCATTTTTTTCCCTTTTATCTGTGCTTCTTTATGTAGATCTGAATTTCTCACATATTATTTTTTTTCTCCCTAAAGAAATTCTTTAATATTTCTTGCAAATCAGAACTACTGGGAACAAATTCCCTCAATTTCTGTTTGTTTGAGCGAGTCTTTATTTCTCTTTCATGTTTGAAGGATAATTTCTTATGATACAGAATTGTAGGTTGGTGGTTTTTTTGACACTGTAAATGTTTTACTCCCCTCTCTTCTTGTTTGCACGTTTTCTGAGAACATGTCAGATGTAACTCTTTCTTCCTCTATAGCTATTCATTTTTAACTGGCTTCTTCTAGAACTTTTTCTTTATGGTTGATTGTTCTGTCCTTTGAAAATGATATGCCTAGGTGCAGGGATTTTTGGTTCTTTGTTTTGTTTGTTTGTTTGTTTTTGCATTTATCCTGTTTGGTGTTCTCTGAGCTTCTTGAACCTGTAGTTTGGTGTCTGACATTTAATTCATGGGACATTTTCAGTCATTATTGTTTTAAATACTTCTTCAGCTTTTCTTTTTCTTCTTCTTCTGGTATTCCCATCACATGTATGTCTTTCACAATTGTTCCACAGCATTTGGATATTCTATTATGTTTTGTTCAGTTTTCGTTGCCCTTGCTTTTTAATTTTGGAAGTTTTTATTGACATATCCTCAATATCAGAAACTCTATCCTCAACTGTGTCCAGCCTACTGATAGGCCCACCAAAGGCATTATTCATTTCTGCTTCAGTGCTGTTGTTGTTGTTTATCTGTAGCATTTCTTTTTGGCTCTTTTAGGATTTCCATCTCTCTCCTTACATTGCCAATCTGTTCCTACATGCTGTCTGATCTATCCATTAGAACCCTTAGCATATTAGTCACAGTGGTTTTAAGTTCTTGGTCTGATAATTCCAACATCCCCACCATGTCCAGCTCTGTCTCTTCATATTATGTTTTTGTCTTTTGATATACATTGTAATTTTTTATTGATTAGGGGATGCGATGCACCAGGTGTAAGGTACTGTGGTAAATCCATCTTTAGTGAGGTGGTGGTGAGGTGTGGGGGGGAAAGTGTTCTAGAGTCCTATTCTTAGGTTTCAGTATTTTAGTGAGCCTCTGTAAATGTCACAGGTGTTTCTCAGTTTTTGTTTTTTGTTTTCCTCCCACTTAGGTGGGGCAGGATGGCTAGAGTGGGCTAGTATTGCATATTCCCTTCCACGGGTTAGACTTTTGTTAACTAGTTTATCCTGAAGGAAGGCCTTGGAAAGAACAGAGTACTCTGGTATATATTAAAATGATTTATTTGCTCTTTCCACGACCTGAAGCCTGAGGGAATTCTTCTCTTATATTTACTGTGAGAATCTGGTGGGGGTGTGTGGGTTCCCCTGTGACTGGCTTCTTGGACTTTTTAACTCTCAGAGCTAAAAAGCTATTGAGCCCTCAGAAACTCATCAAGCACAGCTCAGGTTGTCCTAACCTGGATCTGGTTCCCATGATTGTTCTACTTCTGAGTCTCTGCTGCACTAAGCAGTGACACCCTGCATTTGTCTCTCTTCATAATCTTGGGGTCATTGGTTTGCGTGTGTCCTCACCTCTCTATAGATCCAAGACGAGTTGCTGATTTTCAGTTTGTTTAGCTTTTTACTTTTTGTTAGGATAGAGTGGTGACATCCAAGCTCCATACATACACAACCAGAACATGCCCGGTTAATATTTCAAAGATTTTATGTACCTCTCATTACACTTATTTTTCCAGCACAATGCATGAGCAGCTTAAATACGTATATTCAAACAAGCTTGTACTAAATTCTATTATATTTACTACATATTATTACATTTTCTGTGTTATATTTATTCGCCAAACTGCATCTTTAGCCAATCTGAATGAGCTTTCTATGACATTTGAGAGCATGTTTCTGTAGGTTATTTGCAAAGTAGAATATTGTCTTTTGGCAGTAGTTCAAACCATACCTAGTACTGAGATAATTCTCAGGAACTGAAAATTGTAATTTATGAGTCTGTATAAAGAAAAAAAAGGAAAGGTACCACTATTATGCTGAATTGGGGTGTTAAATTCACACAGAGACATATAGAGCATAAAGTCTTATTCATGAGATTATGATATCTTTTATAAGAATAAAATAAAATAAAATGTGTTCAAGCATAGAGTCCTGGCCCGCAGGCAGTCATGCAAATTTATCATTTACTACTTCTAGGGACAAATTTTATAGTCCCCTTAAAACCAAAAGTCCCTCAATCAGTAAGTGATATACTGATAAGATTCAAATTGACCAAAAGTACTGAGATTGATCCTAAAATGGATGCCAAGCTTGGATTTCACATAAAAGAATCCCATGTGACAAAAGATCATGTCAAGAAACAAAAGATAGAAATAACTTTTCTTTAAAGGTCAAGTTAAATTAATTAACTTGAGGCCCCATATTGAGTAAGTTACAGACCAATAGAATGTTCTGGAATTCACTTACACTGTTATTTTAAGCACAAAACTAAAATCTTTAAAAAAGAAAAAAGAAAAAACATGCAATTTGTATTTTGGGAGTCTGGATTATCTCTGCTGCTTGATAATCCTCTAGTAAAAATAGACAGCATTACTTTTTTTCCCCCCGTTAATGTTTTTTGAATCAATTTGACGTTCTCTTTTCCATTTCTTGTTCTGATGTTGTTTTTTTAGAATTTTCAGAATGATAAGAAATCACTTTTACTAAACTGCTGGAATATTTTTTTCTTGAGTATTTTCTGGAGTTTTTTGAACATAATTTTAAAGAGTATTTTCATGCATTTTTAAGAACAATATATAAATGACAGTCTAAGATACTTGCTGGTATTCTTCCATCATAATCAGTTAAGTTGAAGTGAGGCAGATTAATTCACGAAAATGACAAGGACTGTGATTTACAAGATTTTGTAGATTAGTAAGCAGCAAATACATGAACAATAAAAAAATTAAGGGGAGTGCAGCATAAATGGATTTTTCCCCATTTATTTTGACAACTATAGTTTAAATTATTTATGACATGCTTCACAGTATGCTAATGAATAGCCTCCAGTATACTATGAAATATAATTTTGAGGTTTAGACTACTAACTAAAATCCTGTGCTAATAAATCTTGTCTGAGAGTACACCGAGATGCTAGGATTTTGTGAGATATTAATAATAGAAAAAAAGGAAAAAAATGCTGTATAGGTTGGCTTCCTTAAATAGAATTTATTTTAAAGTGTGATGTATCCCTCTGGCATATCTGATTTCTTGAACATTTCTGTGTCCCAGAAAAGTCTAATAAGTCCTCTGAACTGCTTTTTATTTATTTATTTGATTTTCTTTGCTGTATTCCTTTGACAACTTTACATGACAGAGGTACTTAAGGTTATCTTAAAAGTCATCACAGGACCTACAAAAGACAATTAAAGAATTGATATTATTAATTGAAAATTCATTTTGTGGAAAGAGGTATTTGGAAATGAATCATGACTTAAAATCATATTATTTCTCCATTATTTTAGCCACTAGTTAAGATCATACTAGTGGTCTGACCCTTTGGTTACAGGTTTTGCAAGAAAATCAGAGATGTGAAAATTATCTTCTCGTTTTTCATTTGTAAATACATATATATAATTCAAAACATACAGAGTCCAAGCTTTTATGCCTCACTACAGTAAAATTTTAATAAAATAAAAAAATATTCTGAGCAATTTTAAAATTAGGGGTGGAAGACATACACTGTTAATTATCTATTTCATTTTTTCTTTGTGTATGCATGTTAGAGGATTTTGGCATTTATCCAGTGTTGCCCACTGAGAATGATAGGATTTATTAATATTTATGACATAGTGCTTTAGGTACAAACACATACTTATAATTTATTTTATTCAGCATTAAATATTTTTCCCCAAGGTCATTTTTTCTTCTTCCTCAGCACACTCTAAAACACAAAAGAAAATAGGAAAAAATATTTTAAGAACACAAATAGATGTTATTCAGTAACTGGTTTCTGAAATCCCATTGAAATATGAATTCAAGCATTCGTTTCTTGTCTGAGGCCCATATATCAATTATAGTTAGGACATCTATTATTTTGAGCACTAAAGTATATTAGGTAAATGTATTAGTTTCCTAGGGTTGCCTTTACAAAGTACCATAGTCCGAGTGGCTTAAACAACACAAATGTATTTCTCACAGTTCTGGAGGCCAGAAGTCCAAGGTCAAGGTAATGGCATGTTTAGTTTCTCCTGAGTCCTTCCTCTTTGTATTGCAGCTGGCTCCTCACTGTGTCCTCACATGGGCTTTATCTTTGTGCAAACACATGCCTATCATCTCTCCATGTGTCCACATTTCCTCTTCTTATGAGAACATCAGTCATATTGAATTAGAGGCCACCTGAAGACCTCATTTTAACCTAATCAGATTGGTTATATTTTGCTGCCCTGGGGGTTAGGACTTCAACATGAGAACATTGGGAAGAACACAGTTCAACTCATAACAGTAAGTCTGGAAAATCTTTAGCTAATCCTATATAAGAATTTGTAAAATAAAGAATATTGGAGAAAGACATTTTTTTCTCCTCCTATTTAGGAGTTTAGTTTTAGTGAAAGCTCACAGAGTGCAATTACTCCTTCATCTCCTTTGGCACAAAAAAATTGACATTTACCTTCCTTCCTTCTTTCTTTTCTCTCTCTCTGTCTCTCTGTCTCTCTCTCTTCCCCTCCCTCAGTCCCTTCTTTCCTTCCTTCCTTCCTTCCTTCCTTCCTTCCTTCCTTCCTTCCTTCCTTCCTTCCTTCCTTCCTTCCTTCCCTCCTTCCTTGCCTTCCTCCCTCCCTCCTTCCCTCCCTCCTTCCCTACCTCCCTCCCTCCCTCCCTCCCTCCCTCCTTCCTGCCTTTGTAAGTAAGCGTTCCTTAAACAACTTCAGTGAACAAGGTCTCTGTTAGATACTAAGAATAAAAATGTGAATAAATACATCCACAGGTTCATGGGGCTTATACTCTAACAGCTGTGGTATGTATTGTGTGATTACACAAATAAAATACATTATTAAACCAGGGGCAAGTGCTAACAAGGAAAGTGCAGGGTACGAGCAAAGTACCTAAGTGGAAGTTCTGAAATAGTCTAGGTCCTAGGGCAATTACCCTTGGTGAAATGACATTTAAATTTTGATCTGAAGGATAAATATGAAGAAATGTTATTTCCAAAGTTTCTGCAACAGAATAGTTGGAGAGCTGGATAAAGAACAGCTGAAGTTAAGTGTGGTAGAGATTGGATCAATGAATCTATGATTGAATAAATAATCTGAAACATGATTAGGAAGTATACATTCCAGCATTCTCTACTTTGTGAAATAAGTTATTTTATCAATATAATTGTTGCAATCTAAGAGATTTTATAGTGTTGCATTTTGATGTCTAACATAGTATCATGTTTCCCCAAAAATAAGACTTAGCCAGACAATCAGCTGTAATGCGTCTTTTGAAGCAAAAATTAATATATGACCTGGTATTATACCATATTATGTTATATTATATTATATTATACCCTGCCTTATAGTAAAATAAGACCCATTACTATATTATATTATATATACTATACTAAATAATATATTATAGTATTATATTGTATATTATATTATACTGTACTAATTATATTATATCATATTATACTATATCAGTATTATATTATATTATACCTGATATTATATTATATTATATTACATTATATTATATTATATTAACCCAGTCTTATGTTAAAATACGACTGGGTCTTAAATTAATTTTTGCTCCAAAAGACACATTAGAGCTGATGCTCCGGCTTGGTCTTCTTTTTGGGGAAACACAGTAAAAGCTATGCAGTCTAATGAGGACTATAAGCTGTAATATGTGTGGTTTCTAATACATTTCCTAAATCATGGTTTTCTTGTTGATAAAAAAGCAAAAACAAAAAAATAAAAACAAAACCAACAACAACAATGACAAAACTATGTTCTTTGTAAGCAAGAAACTTGACTAAAGTTTAGAAAAGTTAAATAAAGTCATGAAAAAAAAAAGAACACTACAATATGTAAATCTATAAAAGCAAAATATAAGATCAGAGAAAAACTGCACTGTATGAAATTAAAATCTATCTATTATCTATCTGTCTATGATCTATTTTCTATCTATCTCCCCTTTATTATAAATACGACTTCTACCTAAGTGTCTTAAGGACCATCTACAGTTTTGAATATTTGTATTTTGTAGACATAATCATGGATATCTTTCAAGAATATCATCTTGCAAGATTTTTGGAAGTTCTTTGTGAAGTCAAAGGTTGCAGATTTTGATATCTTACAAGAACATACATCTTATAAGATACAATGTTACATTTCATAAATGACATTAGTTTACTGAAATTTATACTTTAGGAATTAAGCCTTTCAGAAAATGTTGTCAGATTATTGCAACACAAAACATCCTCGGAGTTAGCTGGTGGAATCTTTCTGATAAGCAATAATCAGTCCAAAGTGAGACATATTGTCCAAATTTTATTTTAAACCAAATGTTTTGCATACTGATAGAGTTATATTTAGCTCTCAGTAGTATTAAATAGTTGTTATTTTACTATTGACCATTTTCCCACAGACGTAACAGTTTGCCAGCAAGTACCAATTAAAACTATGTTTTAGTTTTCTTGCACTGACAATATTTATTCTGCTTTCAATGTTTTATGAGAGACACTAGAATAAAATAAATACTAATTTATAATTTTAAACAACATTAACAGCACAAATTCTGAGAGTATATTCTGGATCCATTAGAGTTTCTGGCAATTTCTATGATTGTTTACCTCTATAGAGCAGTATTATGAAGACTGAGTTTAAAATAATAGATCCAATTATTACCAGATATACAATCATGGGAGAAAAATTAAATATAATTTGGTGTAATTTCTTATTAGGGCACGATTTGGAGTATTGCATTTCAGAAGTGTTGTAAATAAATGTAACATAAACTGGGATATTTGATTAAGTTTACTTAATTAGATGGCATTGTTTATAATCAACACCAGTAAATGTGTATCACACATTGTATTATTTGAGTCCCTTATTCCTGTTTTGGTAGCAGTGAGAATCACAGATTTGATTTCTTAAAGAGTTCAAAGATTTGGCGAAATATTTAATAACAATTGTGTATTCATTGTGAAATGTCCCTGCTGAATGCTTTACATAAGAATAGTGGCAATCAAAGGAATGCCAGTGGCATTCAGTAGGGACATCTCATATACAGATACAAGTATAGATGTATACATGTGTGCCTATGTACGAGGTCAGACAATTAAGTTCCCGAACTCATGCTAGAAAAAGTGCTACACACCTCATTGCCGAATATCATTAGCAGAATACTTTCATTCAAAGTAATCCCCTTGGGAAGTTAAGCACCGACACCAGTGCCTGGTCCACCCTTCAAAGCAACTTTGGAACTCTTTCTCTGGAATGGCCACCAAAGCTGTCCTCATATTACCATTGATCTCCTGAATGTTATTAAAATGTCTTCCATTCAATATTTCTTTTACCTTCAGGTAATGACAGAAAGAAGTCATTGGGGGCCAGATCAGGTGAGCAGGGAGGGTGTTCCAATACAATTATTTGTTTACTGGCTAAAAACTCCCTCACAGACAGTGCTGTGTGAGCTGGCGCACTGTCGTGACGTAAGAGCCATGAAATGTTGGCAAAAGTTCAGGTCCTCTAACTCTTTCATGCAGCCTTTTCAGCACGTCCAGATAGTAAACTTGGTTAACTGTTTGTCCAGTTTTTACAAATTCATAATGACTAATCCCTCTGATATCAAAAAGGGTTAGTAACAATATTGCAACAAGTTCACAAACTTAATTGTAAGACCTTTGTATACACATGGGGAAAAAAATACACACACATGCTGGAGAGAGAGACAGATAGACTTCTGTATACTGAATGAACGACTGTATGACCATAGTCTGGTTCTCTGATAAACACAGTGAGCCTCTGAGATCTGCTTGCAGTAGTCTATTGGACTGGGTCTTGGGAACACCTGTGGGGAACAGGAAAGCATGATTTGGAAGAAGATGTTGGTCCAACAGGTTCTTTAATTCCTTTCAAAACTCAAGGAAAGAAGAAGGAAAATGTATTGGTCCCCCTCATAGAAACCAAAAGTTGATGCATGTGTCTGGAACATTAAAATATTTTAAAAGAAAATGGAATGGCATTTAGAAAGGGCAAAATACAAATGTAAAGCAACATTTATTGGGGCAAGTATTTGTGATCTGTGCCGCTTATTTAAAATGTGAGCATTTCTTTTTATTTTGTGTGTGTGTCTGTGTATATGTTTGTAGACAATAACATTGCAACATATTTCTTTAAGTAAACTAATTAAATACAATGTATGTTTTTTTTCAAATTTAAAGCAAAAGTGTTCAGCTTGATAAATTCTAATTAGATTAAGAAACCAATGTAGGTTTATTATTAAAGGCATTTAAGAAACTCATATGGATCATTAGAAAAATATAAATAGTACTTTTTATTTTATTTTATGGATCATGTTTTTGGTGTCATATATAATAACCCTTCATTAAATCCTAGCTCTTGAAGAATTCTATGCTTTCTTCTAAAACTTTTATAATTTTACTTTGGGGATAATTTTACTTATAATTATATTACTTTAATGGTTATAGAACTATTCGTCTGGCCTATGTCTTTTGGTAGATTGCAATTTTCAGTGAATTGGTCTATTTTTTTCTAAGTTATTGAACTTATTAGGGTAAATATTTTTACATTATTTCTTTAATGGTAAAAGTAAACTCCCAATTAGTTACTTAAGAATTTGTCTTATTTCATCAAAATACTTTGGATTTTTTTTCTACAGACAACATTGTGATCTATTAGTGATATCCCCTCTGTTATCCCTAATATTAATGGATTGTGTTATTTATTTATTTATATTTATTTATTTCAGTCTTGTTAGATGTTTTTCAGTTTTGTTCTTGAGGAATCAGCTATTTGTTTCATTGATTTTTGCCTCTTTTCTTGTTTAGTACGTACTTTCTTTTCTCTTATATTCTTATTATTTGCTACTTTCTGTTGCTTTAGGTATAACTTGCTCTTGTTTTTCTAGTTTTTTGAAATAAAAGCTTGAATTATTCATTTGGGAAATACATTGCAGAAATTTTAAAAAGCATCATTGACATTTTATTTGTCTTTTATCTTTTGCTATCTATATGTATGATGTTGAATATTAGTTAATGTGAAATATCACAGGAAAATTTAAAGGTATAAATTTTACTTTAATTTATTAACATAGGGTCCAGAAATCATGGTAATTCTTGGGTATAGGAAATAAAAAATGAACAGGAAATTTCATAATAAAGGAGATAGGATATTTGTGCTAAATTTTATATTAGATAAACAGTAGACTGGATCAAGTGTAAGAAAAAATTATGAAAACATGAATTTAATTAAAATTTTAACAATTAATATGGTGTTTTGAAAAGTAGGAAAATATGAATATTTATATTATGTAAAACTAATTTCTATCTTTCAGGAAATGTTTTCATGAGGCCACTAAAAGAAACATTGCTAAAGTGAGGTTTGGGGTCTTTTTTGTTTTGTTTCATTTTGTATTTCAACAGAACTGAGTAACCATATTGTTCTTCTTCAAAGTTGTTTTATTTTTAAATGGTAAAAGGTAAAAATAATAATTCTTATTATAAAGGAGAAAGTGAAATGAAAACAAAGTACATGAAAAATTAAATATGAACAATTTACAATTTTATAAACACATGGATTAAAACTGAAAAAACAACAACATGGAGTTAAATCATTGTGCAAGACCTCTATGTTGTTGTCAGTGCTATTCTTATTTTTAGGCTAAATAAAATTATGTTTTGCTCGGTAATGTTATTTTTACGTACCAATATTAATTATTGTAAATGTTTTAAATAAAGTTAATAACAACACTTAATTCCTCCATTCTTATTGTTCACTACATAGGGTGGTATACTGGAACCAGCTCTTACTGCTTTGCAAAAACTGATTGTCAAAAGTTCTCAAATCATGTAAGCCAGTTGACATCATAATGTTAGTTTGACATCTACCATGATGATTGGCTTTGAAATTGCCAAATGTTACAAAGTGTTTTGGTTTCCTCCCCAAGAACTGTTTGTTATTTACTATTATTTACCAGCTCATCACTGATTATACGTAATGTAAAATAATTTCTCCAAGATGTATACTCATAGACACATACCTATGCATGTATACATATATGTAAATATGTGTTTATATACATGTATGCTATACATGCATACATGATCACATAAACATATACATATGGAAATTATATATATATATATACATATATATATACACATATATAATGAGCATAATTCCATAGAAATAGGAATGCTAATATGTTTTCCTATGTATTGCAAGATTAATCAGTTTATTTAACTTAACATTAGTACTTCAGCATGTATAGATGAATGCTCTAGACAGGATTTTACATAGAAGGGTTTTCAACTCTTTCTTAAATAATATTTGAAAATCAGTTTGTATTTAAGTCATGAAAAGACATTGTGGCATCATATAAATCTATCTCTTACATATCTTGTTTTTTTCAGCCTAAATACGCCAAAATGTGTGCTCAGCTATGGGTCAGTATCTCACACACTGTATAAGCATTTGCTTTTAAATTTGCATATTTAACTCTCTAAAATGCATGGTTTGCTTTTTATGGAAGGCATTCTGTTTTTATATTCTTATTTTAAATGTGATGGCATAATTATTTTTTCCTCTGTTAAATAATGAACAGTTACATTCTTTGCTATTTTTTAACAAATAGAAAGTTTACGGAAAGATAAAGTTCTACAGAAAAATAAACTCCCAATTTGTTACTTAAAAATCTGTCTTATTTTGTGAAAAGAAAGCATTGTTTTTTTCCCTAACAAAATGAATGTATTTGGTTTTCTAAGTTTCTTAGAAATAGTAGTTAATGCTACATATTTTTTGAAAGCATATAAAAAAACAGTTTGACTGTCTAAGATCTAGTGGTTGAATATATAAAGGTTTCAGTCAAAACTAATCACGTGATTAATAATTAAAAACAGCGTAACCATAGAATCCCTTTATCAGCAATCAGAAAAAGGGTTATCAAAAATGAATACTTATCTTTCTGCTATTTAAATCCTTCTTAGTGAAACTTTATATATTTTATTTTGCTCAGCAGATATGTATTTTATTTTCTTTAGTACAGTTTAATTCCTCCTTGTTTCCCGAAAATAAGACCTAGCCAGGAAATCCACTTTAATGGTGGGTCTTATTTTACTATAATATAAGAGTGGGTCTTAATGTATAATATAATACAATACAATGCAGTACAGGGCAATACAATATAATATAATACCTTATATTAATTTTTATATTAATTATATTAATATTTGCTTATATTAATTTTTGCTCCAAAAAACGCATTAGAACTGATTGTCCAGCTAGATCTTATTTTCTGGAAAACATGGTTGTAAGTTAGAAGTTGCATTGTTAATGTTGTATACAAAGGTAAGCTCATGGCTATGTTGATAACTGTCTTCTTGATTACTTGCATTTAGCAAAATAAACCAAAAATAAATATATTGTGATTTAAAAAAATGTTTTTGCATTCGATAATTTATTTCAGTTAGAAAATAAGATATTTATACTTTCTCCAATGTTTAAGTAAAAGTCAGTGGAGATCAACTATTATATAGTATGATGAAAGAAGGAATAAATCCTGCCTGATTGACAATCTGCTCATAAATTTTCTTTCTGTGTGTGTCGCATTTTAATTTCCTATGTAAACAAGAGTAAATGTGACTGCCCTGTTATCCATAACTCAGTCTTTGATATATAAAAATGTATAGACACAAGGCAGAATTTCTGATCCTGGGAAAACACATTTCATTCCTTAAATGCTTACTGCTATTAAAGATGATGAGCTTAGTATCCTGTAATATGTTTACCAACTCATCCCAGATTCACAGGTGTTCAATTTCATCTTTAAACTACTTCTCCCTTGTAATTCATTTCAATTTTCGTTGTCCCTAATGTTCTCAATTTCATGGATTTTAGAAATTCACTTTTAACATCCAGCTTTTAAACTATGTGTTTGTCAGCATTTAATAGCTAAGTCCATCACTTCCCTGATTTTTAATTGATGCTTTTAGCAGTGAAGAACTGATTTTGCCCAGCTGATTTCCTGTTTAACTCAACTATTAATGATTACTGAATTCCAAAAAAGAAATAGATGTTACTCACAAGTGTCATAAGGAGTTTTATGTTTCTGGAAAAAAAGGTAAAAATGTTTTTTACAGTGTCAAATTTTTATTCAAAATGCCTCAGTACGAATTCTGCTGTAATTAAGTTTTCCCTTAGTGGATGGAATATGGTTAGGAAAATGATATATCAAATCTACAATATTTATAACCTCTATGTGACTATAGGGACCAGTTTCCATTTAAAAATAAAACAATGTAGTATTGCAAATTTTATATTTTATATGACGATCCTTTTTCATAGCAATTCCTTTGGCTTCTAAAGTTGATGAAATTCACCTCTAAGCCAGTGTTTTACCTCCATGAACATTATAGTAATAGTTAACAGTGGAGCACTAGCAGGGAGAGGAACAAAAAGGAAAAGTAGCAGCTGTATTTTGGTGATATATATACATATATATATATATATATATATATATACATATATATATACATATATATACATATATATACACATACACATTATGTATAATGTATATATTCATGTACTATATATATAATGTATATATGTATATATACACATATACAAATATATCCCCCCCCAAAAAAAATATATATATATATATAATATTTTCTACTGCACAATTAGGGTTTATTAAATAGAATTCAATAAATTGCTTATATGCAGACTTATACAAATGTTTAGGAAATCATAGAATATTAACTGAAATCTTTCCATTTCACAATTTTTTATTATTAATAATCTCATATTGCATCATAAAACAATTATATTGGATGGATATAAGAAGATAATATTAATGGAACTGCACTGGTTTCATTATTTAAAAATCTATTAACTATGAATAAAAACTATTTTAAGTGATTCAAATTTTTTCTGCTAAGTAGTAACTAACATCTATTTACAAATAAGTTCACTTTCTGTAGCAGTAAATAAAACTCCAAATTATTTATTCTAAATAAATAAATTACATAATCGCATTTTAAAATAATTTTCTATTAATCAAATATTCATAAACAGTAGGTATTTTTTAAATACTAGTTACAATGAACATTTTTTAACCTCCACTAAACATATATATATATATATATATATATATATATATATATACACAAATATAATTAGGAGAGGAAAAGAAACATGCGAGTTTCCTTTGATAGCAGAAAATGAAGCTAAACATTTTATATAGGAAAATAACTCTTTAAAACTAGCTATCCTGCAGATAAACTGATGTTTTATTAACTTTATTAACATGGCTTTTCTGAATATTTTAATTTCTGATTTTAGTTAGAATAGACCAAAAAAACACACAATTATATGTTTCAACACAATCCTTTGCGCATGGAAAGATTTAATAAATCTTAATTGTCATGTTGTTTACTGAAGTCATTGTTTTCTGAATATCGTAAATTTGTTTTCTCAAAAATAGGGGCACCTGCATGTGACATGGTCTCAGGAATGACTTTGTAGATGAAGAATGGTCATTTCGCAAAATGTCCCTGCAGAGTGGATATGCCAGCATTTACAGCTGAAGCCAAATGTTCAACAGATGGCCAGCTGAATAAGGTGCAGCTGGAGCTGAAATACATTTTTTAGAGGAAAAAAGTATATGCTGAGGAGAAAATGACAATGCAAAAGAGGAATATTAACAAGATATCTTGAAACAATAGTGAAATAAGGGCAGTCTAAGTCATATTATTAACATTTCATGCTGAGAAAAATCATAGGACCCTGCTGGACTAATTTCAGCTTTAATTTATGACATGACCTTTGGGCCAAAGTATGACATTATGTCTTTACTCGAAGCTAGATTTAGTTCTGTAGTAACAGTAATTTGTTTCATAATAAATCTGTATGAATATTTTACTGGAATGCATGAATTCATATAAACCCGAGCTACCAAGACCTACTATTTCTATTCACTTATTCTGTGATACTGTTTCATGCAAAATTAGATTCATATTTTTTCAGACAACTGATTTGCTACAAAGTTTAAAGACTTTAGCAAACTATAAATATTATAAGAGTTTATGTAAATTATTTGCTGAAGATTAGCACCCTGCTCCTATGTTTGCGTTATGACTTTCATTCCCTACATAGGGGAAAAAAAAAAATCTTTCAGTTAAACAAATTACTGAAGTCTGATATGGGTTTCTAGAGAAAGATCCTCAGATTGATCCTCTATTTACTGCATAGACCTTTAATAACTTGTTCAATCTCCGTATACCTCAGTTTCTTCATGTGTGACATGTGAACACTTCTAATGTATTCTAGTGGCACTCAGACACACCCCGACACAATGAGAGAAGGGACTGACAATAGGAGTGTGAAAATCAGGAAGCAGGGCCCATTGTGGGATATTTTGGAGGCTGGCTACAGCATCCTCTTTCTGAAAAGAACTCCTTTTAGGACTGATGGTTGTGGGTTATTGAGATGGGTATATTCACAGC
Organism: Rhinolophus sinicus; assembly: GCF_036562045.2. Taxonomy (NCBI): domain Eukaryota; kingdom Metazoa; phylum Chordata; class Mammalia; order Chiroptera; family Rhinolophidae; genus Rhinolophus; species Rhinolophus sinicus. The sequence goes on along the minus strand of NC_133754.1, from coordinate 21,205,293 downwards.
ATTTCTCCTTACCTTCCTGATGATTGCTATGCAATTTATCCTGAATTACTATCACTATTTTGTAGTGTATTCTCTAGTATAATCACTCTATGGTCATAGGAGAGCCTTCTAATTTTGCTACCTCTTTAAACATATAATAGTGTTAGCTTTTAATAAAGTATTTCACATTTAGAATCCCTTACTATAAAAAGTAAAATGGTAACTTCAACTTCTATAGTATGACATTTCCATGTTTGTTTTATCCCATTTTATGCCGTTTTACTGCTGATATCATAATGCAAACCATGTTGATA